>NC_048597.1:1998404-2248404 GCF_003668045.3 Cricetulus griseus | reverse complement strand
GGCCAGCCTGATCTCAGAGAGAGTTCCAGGACAGCCAGGACTACACAGAGAAACCATGTCGAAAGGGGGGCGGGAGGGGGGAGAAAGGGAGGGAGGGAGGGAAGGAAGGAAAAGAAAAATATTTGAAAGTCCAGATAACAAAGGAAAATGTGTGAAGCCAACATTTTCACAGGATGTCTGCAGCATTCCTCAGTTTATTAATTACCAGCTTTTTGCACAGCAACAAGTCCCACTTTTCAAAGCAGCTTGCAACCTTAATTTCCTTGCCCACCAGAATTTAGAATTTTTGAGCGCATGCAGCGGATAAAGAAACTGTTTTCATCCATATAGTTGTAGTACAGGTTTTTTTTAAAATCTTTTCATGCTTTTCCTTAACATTCAAAAATAGTAGAGATGGGAAGTTGGCAATTTTGATCCATGGGTTTAACATCATTTGGTCTCCAGAAGAAAGCTGAAGGCTTGGGTGGGGACTGGCCAGTCACAAGGTGAGTTGTGGGGATGAGAGTTATGATAATGGTGGTTACTGTTCCTCACCCCATTGTCCTGTGTCCTTAATTATTTATTTATGCAACATAGAACTGACTGTTTTATAATCTACAACTCAGTGACATTTGGTCTACTTACTGTTTTACACGGTTTCAAGTCTCCCAATTCCTTCCCTTCAGCCCTCCTAGGGACCTGTCTGCTTCACGCTTTGGTGAAGTTGCCTATTCTGGACCTTTCGCAGAAATGGACTCTATCTGTGGGCTTTTATGTTTAGTCTCTTTCACTGGGCATGATGTTCCTAAGGTTCGTCTTGGCTGGGGTCTGTCAGTCCTTGAGTACTGGGGTTGCTGGGGCTCGCAGGCTGAGGGATGTAGTCCACCATGACAGGGTTTCTCAATCAAACCAAGCTCATCCATGTGGCCAGTCTCATAGCCAATAGCCAGCTTGCTCTGGAGATTACCTCCCTCTGTCTTCCCAGGCTGGAATGACAGGCTGGCACCTACACTCACCTGGCCACACTTACATGGCATCCAAGGACCCAAACTCTGGTTCTCACACTTGGGCCACGAAGCTTTAACGGCTGAACAAGCATCTACCCCAGGCCTCAACTAAAAGGCAATATGGACAGGAAGCTGTGCTGTAGACAGCCGGGTTAAAGAATGAAAAGACACGGAGAGAAACCCTCGTAGAAAGAGACAGAGTCCACAGCATAGGGAGCATGCAGAAGCTTGGCTGTGGCTGCAAGAGGGCCGAAGCAGGAGCAGCAGGTGAGCAGGCTGGGGCGGGTTCAGGAGTCCTTGTCCCAGGGGAAGGCCTTGAGGGAGGGAGCTGTTTCACCCATGGTTTACTTTGGCTCACCACCACAATCCAAGCTCTGTTCTTCAGGCCTGCGCTTCTAGTTCAGCCCAAATAGTTTCTATTTGCAGAAGGTCTTAGGGGAAGAAACAGACCAGCTCTGCTGCCAGTCACTGAGCAAACACCCCAGCCCTGCAGCAAGGGCCTGAATGTATTGTGTCAGGAAGCAGTCACCTCCCCGAGCCAGCAGACACTGGCTATAGCTCCAATTCTATATCCAATGTCATAGTTCGGTGGCTACAGCACCACTGCAAAGTCCACCCAGTCCACTCTCTGACCAAACACAGCTCCGAAAGGCCATTTCCTGTCCTCAGCAGAGCAGTGGGACAAAGCCAGACAGGACAGTGGGGCCAGAGAAGCTGCTCACTCTGCAGCAAGCACAGGACCTTAGGTTCCACACCACAAAAGCTGGGCAGGGCAATGCACCCCCTGACCCTGTTATTATAGCCAAGGCCCACAGAGGATGGGTCGCTCTGCCTGGTCCCGCAGCTTATAAATGGTAAAATCCAGATAAAATCCAGGTTTTCTGGCTGCCTTTCAGAACACCCCCAATTAGAGCCTACATCCAGAGCGAAAGCTTCCGTGGAGCTGCAACTGCTGTGCAATCTGCCAATGTGAAACACCCTGTGATGATGTGAAGACTGGGACATGAGGCATATTCTCTGAATCTTAGTCCTAATGTCGTTTTCCCTAAACTTTTCTTGGTTTCTCTTCCCAGCTTCGGCAGTTTCTGCCCCCAAAGACACTAAAAGCCGTGAATACACTGATCACTTTGGTAGACTGAAGGGGTTTGAGGGGAGAGAGATTGGGGGAGCCTGAGATGGTGGAAGGGAGGCTGCATAGGAGGGCTGGGGAAGGGGGCTCATGGGAGGGAGGCTTCGGGAGAGGTTAGCGTGAGTAGCAGAGGTGAAATGGCTGGGAGCTCGCTGGATTGCCTGTTTAGACCTCCACCGCCTGGCTTCATCTTGACATGTGACAAGGCTGACGCAGGCAGCCATAGGGCTGTTGTTGGCTTCCTTTGTGTTCTCTGGGGAGCTGGAGACTCCAATGAGGTCCTGGAGAGTTGTACTTTTTCTCCCACAATCTGAAGCTGACTTCTGGCACTCATTCAGCAAACACTTGGCACTGCAGAGTGAACACGCAAAGCAAGCCAGGGTTTTCTTATCTCCTGTCGCCACAACTGGGGAACAAGAGCCTAACCAGGGTAGACCTGGGATGTCCTTAGGAAAATCACGATTTGAGCAATGGATCCACATGCCCAACGTGGCACTATCTGGCCTGGGCAAAATGAGAGCTGAGCTCCTCTATCCACACACCCTGGGTAACCCCAAGACACAGGGCCTAGCATTCTGCCCTGGGCTCCACCACTGAACTGTCTCCAAAGAGAATGTCAAGCTTTCAACAGAGATAGGTGTCAACATGGTGTCTCACTAGAAAGAGTCAATGGTCCGTTAAAAACTTCATTTGGCACCAGTATTAAGAGTGGCATGAAATAATCTACATGTTATAATTCCCCACACACTCTCTCTTGATCTTAAAGAGGTTTTGTCTTTTGAAACTGGCATGAGAACTGGGCTCCCAAGAGAGGTACGGCTTATTTGCCAGCTCCTGTCTGTGCCGATGGTGCTGGGTCGTGGGTGAGGCCTTCTGAACTTCTAAAACGTTTAAAAGGGAGCCATGGAAGTGGACTTTGTGAGAAACTATGCATTTAACACCCCTTTAAACTCGCTCCAGTGTTTCGATCAACTGGGCAAACATTTAATAATTCACATTTACAGCAACCATAAAAGCCTTATCAGGCAGATTAGCACATGATGTCAAAGGAAAAAGGAAAGGAACTGAACCCTTAGCACATGAGACCTGTGCTGAATCTCAATGTGGAGCCCACATTAAAACCTCCAAGCCTGGCCTTCCTGGTTCCACAGGCTTTCCCTAGCCCTGTCAGGCCCTGTGCCTCCCCTTCAAAAGCCACAATGTCTCTTTGCATTTTAAACAAGGAGGGCTATGGAACTCTGAATAGTAGCATCTGGTGTCCCAGCAGGAAGCTGATAAGAAAGATTGCTTTTGAGTTCAAAGCCAACTGGGGCAGTGTACCCAGTGAGTTCAAGTTCAACCTGGGATTCATAGGGATCTCCAAAAACACACAGGAAAGGTTTTGGGGCACCAAGGGCTCCAAGCCCACCCTTTCCGTTGGTTTAGAGTTAACTCTTTGTTTAATGGTCTCCCAGTAAGGGTTTTAATGTGTTTTGTTTTGTCTTTTCTTACTTGGTTTCTGTATATCCCAAAGGTCTTTGATGGGGCCCTGTGACTCACTGGTGACCCTGTCTGGACTTTCTCCCGCCAGATAGCATCTGGGTGACTCATGCCTATGACACCTGGGAGCCCAGTGGAGGTACTGTTTGTTCAGGTCACAGTCACTACACCCCTGCTCTTCCTGGAACACCATCCAAAAGCTGGTGGCAGCCATTCCTAGCTCCTCTCTGGAGCTCCAGAAACGACAAGTTGGCCTATTCATTTAGCCAGCACATAGCTAAAATGATCTAGTCGATTCTGGGAATGAGAATGGAGAGGTGACCCCAGCCTAGAGGTCAAAGCAGGCCAGAGGCACCCATTCAGAAGGCTGGATTGACCACAGGAGCTTGCTCCCCTCCTCCAGTCAGCTCTCAGCTGGTCACCTTTGCTCCACTCCCAGAAGGGAATGTTCACCTTGGTTGCAATGCCTCATCTCTCCGCTCAGAGCTTCACCTCAAATACAGAAAGCACAAAGGGTTACTGTGTGGGCCACTGCCCATGAGGCAGCCAGAGCAGAAATCACCAGTAATATGAGACTGTTGGATGCTCCACAGCCACTAGCTTAGTCATTGTTTAAATCAGAAGTTGGCACTTTGTTCTGAGCAGAGACCAATACCTGGATGTTCAAGTTGTACTGAAACCCATGGCAGGGACACAACCTCTGAGAAGTGGACACTGGGCCATCCTTGATCCCTGTGGCTGATCAGCCTGAGACCTCAGGAACTCATGAACTCACTGGGAACACAGATTTTCTCTTCTGATCAACAAGGAGGTAGGAACAGGTCTACACTACACCTGAAGACACTGGGGTTCCTGAGCCTCTTGACCTGTGACATGAGAACTACTCTGACCTTGGTCATCTCCATTCTTACACCTCCATGTGTGAACAGTTCCAGAAGCATAATTCTGCAAGGACCAAAGCCAGAGGCGAGGATGAGCAAGACACAGCTCATTTCATGAAGTAAGATTAGGAAGGCTTATTAAAATGTCAAACAATGGCTTCCTTCAGCTAGTCCTTCTGTTGCTGGTTTAGGAAATGCTACTTTTCTTTAAAAAAAAAATGTCCTTCATAGAAACATGTGCTGGGTTTATTGTTATTACTTTGGAATGAATGTTTTAAGTACTTGTCTGCTTTGTTTTCTCGTGTGGTAAAAAACGGTACAAAGAATCATATGAACAAGACCTCCTGTGGGTTTTAATTACAGTTAAGAATGGAACCAGGAAAATGGCTCAGTAGATAACTGTGCTTGCTACACAAACATGATGGCCTGAGTTAGGATCGCCAGCACCCATTTCAAAAGCCATGTGTGCCTTTAATCCCACTGCTGGTGGGGTAGAGGGAAGATAGGACAAGTTACCAATGTAGCCAAAAACCAGGGAACTCCACTTTCTGTGACAGACCACCATCTCAAAGGAGTAGGGTGGAGACTTATAAGGAAGCACACACCTACACACACATACACATACATACACACACACACACACACACACACACACACACTCCACCATCACATGCACACACACACACACACACACTAAAGGAACACTCCCCCAAAATCTGAGCTCATAGTCCAGGAAGCCACTTTTGGGGGGTTACAGAAGCAAAGTGGCTGCCCCGACCTCAGATACCCAATGCTTGACCTGTGGTCTCAAAAACAGCTTACTTCCTCATTCTGAGTCCCTACCTTTAGCTACAAAGACCTCAGTCTGAAGCACTAATCTGGGGTCCCCTGAACACTGGTCATTGTGTGTTCTGTGCCCTGATCACAGTGTGGCCATAACTGGAGACACTATCTCTTGCATTAAATAAAGTTTTCTCTAGCTATCTGAGGTCATCTAAGTTCTTAGCTTTTATTTCTTCCTACAAATTTAATTCTTACTCATCCTTACACACACACACACACACACACACACACACACACACACCATCACTACCACCAAACCACATACACACACACTTTGCACACAGACATGCACACACACACAACACCACTCACACACACACACACACACACACACACACACACACACACACACTACATACATACACATGCACACAGACACCACTACCACCACCAAACCACACACACTTATGCACATACTACACACATCACATACACTGCACACACACTACACACTACACACTACACACACACAATCCCAGTATCTGGGTAATGTAAGCAGAAGGATTAAAAGTTGGAGGCCAGTCTGGGCTACACAGTAAGATAGACCATTTCTCAAAAACACACAAAACAGAAATAAAGTTCCTGAAAAGTTCCAACATTCACAAGACCTCTCCCAAAGTTGTACTCTTTTTTTGTTTAAACAACTTCTAGATGGAGTCCATCCACCGAGCTGTCTGCATGTCTGGAAGGGGACTGTCCATCCACCAGGCTGTCTGCATGTCTGGAAGGGAGCTCCAGGGATGTAACTTTCATAGATCATCACATGTGCTGGAGTGAACTTTTCAGTGATGCAACAGCCTTTGAGTCACCCTGTTCCTCTCACCCACCACCCTGTAATAACCTCAATAAAGACACTGGTTCACTACAATAGCCTTGTGTGGAATTGGTCTTTAATCTGTCATCAGTATCCTATCTGGGATGAGCACATTTTTAATTTTTTAGATTTATTTATTGTATTTTTGTGTATGAGTGGTTTGCCTGAGTGTCTGTATGTGTCTGCCATGTGCATATCATACCCAAGAAATCTAGAGGAGGGTGCTAGATCACCTGGAACTGGAGTCATGAAGGGTTGTGATCCACCGTGTGGGTGCTGAGAATTGAACCCAGGTCTTCTGTAAGAGCAACCAATGCTCTTAACCACTGAGCCATATCTTCAAATATTTATTGTCACCTTTCCAAATAGCAGAGTCACCCAATTAGACTACATTTCCCAGGATTCCTTGCAGCCAAATATGGTCGTATGACAAGATCAAAGTAATTACCACATGGATTTGAATCAATGCCCTTCAGAGGGGTATGCCTCTGCATCTCTTCCTTACTCAGGGATGGGTGTGGATATGGCACTAAGCTAGGGAACTTAGCAGATAAGAGACAGTCATTGGAGCCACACTGAGCCACTGTCCCCAGTATCATGGAGAGAACATTCAAGTTCTATCTCACTGAAGCCCCAGCATTTGTAGGCACTTTTACTGACATGTTATTTGCAAGTGTAGTTCTCATGAGGGAGACCACTTGCTTTTACTGTATTTTTGTTGTTGATGCTGTTTTTGAGACAGTCTTACTCTGTAGTTCACACTGGCATGAAACTCATGTGGTCTCTTTCTGCCTCATCTTTCAGAGTACTGGGGTTACAGACCCCACTCTCCATCTCCCACTCCCCTACCCTCCCACACACCCCTACTTCCATGAATGGAAGACTAATCTATAAACTAAAGGCCCTTGGAGCCACCTTTCTTCTGCCCAGAGGCTCTGTGTTGAATTGCAGAATAAAGTGCCCCCTGAAAGGTGTCCTCAGCCTATGACAGCTCATGGGACAGAGACACTTGAGTCTGCAACATGAATCTGGGAAGGAGTGGGAGCAAGCCAGGACACACAGTTTCCTCGGGTCGCTGGAACCGATGGAAACAATTTGTGTCAGGGTGGCCCAGAGGTTTTGCTATGATGCTGATAAGACTGAGAAGCCAGACTGTAGGCTCTATGGCCAGACGTGTGGCACACTGTCCTTTATCTTCACAGGCAATGTCACAGAAGGAGCTAATGGTCCCCAGCGGCTGTCACCCAGAGGGAGAGTCCTAGTAGCATACTCTCTGACTCTACCTTAGTCATTGGTGAGTGACACCCTGATCAGGGTTAAAGGTGGCCCTGCCTGAGTGGTTGGTTTGGATTCGAAAAGAGTCATAAAGTCTGGGCTGAGTGGGATGGAGCTACAAACATACCTAGTTCCATCCATTCATCCTTCAATCATTGACTAGACTCAGGAGTGTCCAGAAACACCTAGAGATCCCTGGCACTGAAAAAAAGAAAGTACTGGAACACCTTAAGGAACATATGTCAAGGCCCTGCCCTACCTAAGCTTATGTTTGCATATGGGGAAACAATAATGAGGTTAGCAGAGTACTAACAAGTGACTTTCAAAATGGCCAACACTGGGAAGAAGGGCATTAGCAGCTGGGATACTGAGAGGAAGTTGAGGTCCTAGCCCAGCAGGGTCAGAAAAAGCATTCCATGCCATTAGGTTTGAATTGTGAAACACAGCCAGACCTGTGGCAATGAAAAGAAGGGGAATTCCAAGAAACCCTAAGTGCAAAGGTCATGGGGGGACAGCATGGGCTGTTCTAGAAACAGGCAGAGGCTGGTGTGCTGGGTTTGAGCATGAGGAGGGGCAGGAGGTTGATCATGGGAAACCAAAAGGGTTCCATTCTATTCTTTGGATTCAGAAGGAAAAGGTGACCTATGGGATTTGCACATGACAAGGTTGGCTTCGAAGTGAGGGATGAGTTACAGGAGAGGAATCTGAAGGATGACCTGGATACTGAGTGGGTCAGGCCAGTGATGGCGATAACCAGAGGGCAGTGGCAGACAGGGTGAGAAGAGGGTTGGCCTGCGTTTTGTGATGGAAATAAATCCCGGGGGTCTGACTGATGGATGACTCCTGGATCCTGAAAAGAACAGGTAGATGTCAGGTGTCGGTTATGTTTCTTGTAGTTGTGACCAAATACATAACCAAAAAAGCAACTCGAGGGAGGAAGGGCTTATGTTGGCTCACAGACTGAGGGCTACAGTACATCATGGCAGAGAGCACAAAGAGGCAGCTGGCTCCATGGTGCCTGGAGATCTGCACTGGAATGTCTCGCCTCTTAGTAGAAGAGAGAACAGAGAGCAAGCCGGAAGTATGCTGCAAAATCTTGAAGCTTGCCAGCCACTGTCTGGTTCAGCATTTTACTCTTTACCTTGCCCCCTTGCCTTGATAAGACCCCCCAATTTCTTAGAAAGCAAAGTTCTCTGACCATCAAGAACACTCAAGACTGGGGGGCGGGCGGTGCCACGTCAAGAGGCTGCATGCTGGGACTCACTCACTCCCGAGACAGAGCCCCTTTTCTGTTGTGTCACTTTGGTGGTACACACACTTTGGTCTGTCGTGGGATCCCTATCTGTGGTGAGTAGACATGTGTGTTGAGTCTCCCCAAGAATAGTTTTGTCACACCACACCATCGGCACCCAAACAGGGAGCCAACAGAACCAAAGATGAGTTTGGGAGGAGTGAGTGCATGGTCCTGGCTGGAGGTAACAAGGCAGGCACCTGAGGCGGAGAAGCCTGAGGGGGGCATCCTCAGAGGAAATTCTCATAGAGTTGGCCTTTCCTATATGGTGTGTGTTAGCACACCTTTGTATGAATGACAGTGGTTGCACGGTTCTTGCTATGAGCAGTGAGGCATGCAACTAAGGCAGAGCCATCGGGATTAGGAGTGTCTGTGGGAGGAAACCCGGGACATCAGTCTTCGTCTGCATGTGGCATGCTGGCTCGATGAGTGAAGTCCACCATATAAATATGGAGATTCCCTGAATGCAGCTAAAGGTTTAGAGGAAATATTGCCGTCTTTGAGATTTTTGAAGAAAGGTCAAGCCTGTCGGCAAGCAGCGTCGAGGTTTCATATGAGAATATGGGTTGTGCATAGTTAGAAATGAATCTGAGGCCAAGATGGCAGCCAAGCAGGAAGTTGTCTGTGTCCAGCAGGAAGTTGTCTGTGTCCAGCAGGAAGTTGTCTGTGTCAAGCAGGAAGTTGTCTGTGTCAAGGAGCAATTACAACAAGAAAGAGAGATGGGGGGCACCCTCCATGTTAACCCCTGATCAGACAAGTAAATTAGATAAAGAGAGGGTGGGATGGAGGTGTTGGCTTGCCAGGGCTGGAGGGGAAAGATAGTAGAGCTAGTAGATAAAGATAGTTAGAGCCGTGCTCAGAAGCCCTTCCTGGGACCCAAGAACTTGGAACCCGTCAGGAGATTCAGAGAGTGAGGAAGAAGAGAAGATGGTAAAAGCAATAGAAGGTCCAACCTTTAGTAGAAAAGGAGGGAAAACCTCTATCCCAGCATGCAGGTGGAGGCATCGGCCTTGGCTTGGTGCAAGAAGCTAGTATGATCAGGAAATGCTCAGCCCTTGAATTGCTGGAGTTAGGGAAGGCTTTTAAATGGAGCCTGTCTCAGGCTGGCTTGCAAGGCTGTGGGACATGGGAGTGGGCGGGATCAGTCCGGCTGCTATGGAAGAAGGAAAACTGGGTGATTTAATGTCCCATCCCTCCTTAAGGCGAAGGCTGCATAGCCCTCAGACACCGTGATGGAAGTCACTCCCTGGTGGACTGGCTTATCAAAGCCATTAGGAACACTTGGTTGTCTCTGAAGTCCTCACAAGTATCATGAGCTGGGGGACCAAAGAGGAGGGGCAGATGCTATTGGAGGAAGTGGGAATAAGAGAAGCTGTGTTGGAACCCCACTGGGCCACAAAGAAAGGTGTTCACAGAGGAGTTAAAGAAAAGGTTAACCCAGAAAGGACCTCAGGAGTGATCTGAAACGTCAGTGGTTTTGCTGAGCCATGTGGTGGGACAAGACCATTATAAAATAGGAAAGGCTTTGGCAGATCAGCAGGACTTAGAGCAATGTGTAAAGGGTATCTGTATGTAAAGTGAGAGAGCAACCTGAGGAGGTAAAGCAGAAAAAGAAGTTCATCTGGGTTCCTCAAAAACAAATGTGGCAAGATCTGTGTCGAGCTGGAGTTCCTAAGGGTGGGGGGGTGGGGGGTGATAGAAAGCCAAACTGTATGCTTTGGAGTTTCTGCACGGCTTTAAAAGGTGAGGAGCAGTTCACAGAAGACTTATGTGATGGAATAATTCAAATGAAGATTATCAAGCCTGCCCCTGGGTGGTAATTATCCCCCACACACATACACTGAAGAGAGTATGCTTCCCTCCAGCAGAAGGTTATGCTAGGGTGGAGATGGTTTGCCTAGTCAGGAACTCTCCCGGGCATGGTGAATGGGGAAGTAACAGCTACAGCTACATCCACGGTGCCTGTCTGACCTGGGGAGCCAGCAGGTGTAATGTGGGAGAGCAAGATGATATTTCCCTTTGGCCCTGAGTAGATCTGGACAGATTGAGTTGGACCCACTGAATTTATCAAGTACACAGAAACTCGGGGAGGCTCTGTGGAAGGGCTCCAGGATGTGGAAATACCATAGCTCAGAGAGAATGACTGGGGTTACAGGGAGTTAATTAAGTTAGCGCCTCTTGTCCATGCTTGGCACCCAACCTTGATCTGGAGAGGAAGCAACTGGTACAAATGGATGGAACCTTCCATGCTGTGTAGAGGAAGCACACTGGTACAAATCTGGATGGAACCTAATCCATGCTGTGTAGACCTTGCTGCCCCACTGATAACTGAGTTGTGAGCTTCTGGGATCACCTGACACTTGCTGAGAACAGATGGCAACAGGCCTCAGGCATGTGTGTTTCTGCCCATAGATCACTGTGGCTGTCAGTCTCAACAGGTGCTTTACCGAGGTTATCTTTGTAATGCCACTATTTGCTATGGGATGGTGGTTTGGGATGTTGCTTTGTCTTACCCATCCTCTGAAAACAGTTTGTGATGTATAGATGACATAATGATAGATTTGGAAAGCCACCAGAGAGACAACCAGTTACAATGACACTTCCACCTATCTTACAACCCTACTGGTGCTGGGTTAACTGAAAGGAAAAATGGGTTGTTAAAACAACAGCTAAAGAGTTTAAATCCAAAAGGTACCCTACATGGATGAAAATGGACACCCCCAGAGGCCACAAGGTTATTGAATGAAAACCCAGTGCCAGGAGTGGGCTACCATCCTGTGAGTTGTTGGCCTGGGAAACCCCCGAGTGCACAAATCATAAAAGCTATTGGTACTACTATTGGTTGTATGCTAGAACTAAACAGTAAGACCCCATTGAGGCATCACGTGTGCATGTCCTGACTGCAGGGCAGGAAAAAGGAAGCTAGGAGGACCTGGGAGTTCCCACCCTTCTGGCTGGCTTTTGTATTGTCAGAAGAGACCATGCAGGATGCTGGTGGTGAATTGTCACCGACATCCCTGTGTGCTAAAATCCTGAAATGCCAGGCAGGATGTTCCCGCCCATGCAATAGTGGCTTAGCTATCATGGGTAAGGTCAACAGCCTTTAATTTGGATGTAAGGCCTGCTACATAAGAGGGAACTCACAGCTGGTACCATAAATCATAACAGAAACCCGTGGCTAGGGAGTCACAGGTACCACTGGGAAGCAACTTCTATAGTTTTATTAGATGACTAGATGTGTCTGTCAAAGTACCTGTAAGCGCATGTGTTTACACCCATAGACGGCTGTAGTTGTCAGTCTCAGGCATGTGTGTTTACACCCATAGACGGCTGTAGTTGTCAGTCTCAGGCATGTGTGTGTTTACACCCATAGACGGCTGTAGTTGTCAGTCTCAGGCATGTGTGTTTACACCCATAGACGGCTGTAGCTGTCAGTCTCAGGCATGTGTGTTTACACCCATAGACGGCTGTAGCTGTCAGTCTCAGGCATGTGTGTTTACACCCATAGACGGCTGTAGTTGTCAGTCTCAGGCATGTGTGTGTTTACACCCATAGACGGCTGTAGTTGTCAGTCTCAGGCATGTGTGTTTACACCCATAGACGGCTGTAGTTGTCAGTCTCAGGCATGTGTGTTTACACCCATAGACGGCTGTAGTTGTCAGTCTCAGGCATGTGTGTTTACACCCATAGACGGCTGTAGTTGTCAGTCTCAGGCATGTGTGTTTACACCCATAGACGGCTGTAGTTGTCAGTCTCAGGCATGTGTGTTTACACCCATAGACGGCTGTAGTTGTCAGTCTCAAGCATGCTGTAGTTGTCACACCCATAGATCGCTGTGGCTGTCAGTCTCAACACATAACCATCAGGGAAGCTCCTGAGAACAAGTGACTGGAACAGTAGCATGGTGACCTATTTCTTACCCATAGGTGGGCATCTATAGTCATCCCCTCCAAGGCTCAGGGATCATTGAGGGAGAGGAGGCAGAAAAAAATGTAAGATCTGGAAGAAGGGGTGGAATGTTGAAGAACAGTTTCATCTGAGATGCAAACATTCCATCCTGAAGAAAATCTCTTCAAACTGGATGGGAAAAAAAAAAAAATAGAACAAAACTCAAAACAGCTTCAGGAAGTCCCTGAAACTGACCAGATCCACTTGGACCCTGTCAGAATAAACAAAGAAAACTGAGAGTCCCTCTCAGACAATCTGAGCTGCAAAGATGACTCTCAGAGAACAGCTGCAAAGAGACCAGCTGAGCTGCCTGGAAGAGGTTTAGGCCAGCTGAGACACCTGGAAAGGACATTCTCCAGCCTGTGGAGCTGCCTGCAGGCTGTGTATGAGCTCCAGGTTCCCAGCATTGTGAGCTGGCACCCATGCTGGGGCACAGCTGTCTTTGAGTCATTTCTGCTCCTGTAAGTGACTTCTAACCTATATCCCTATAAGTAACTCCAATAAAACTCATTGGTTTACCAAACTGGACTTTGGTGATATCTGTACTTTGATCTGTTGTGAGATCCCTATCTGGGGTGGATAGACGTGTGTGTGTGTGTGTGTGTGTGTGTGTGTGTGTGTGTGTGTGTGTGTGTGTGTCTGTCTGTCTGTCTGTCTGTCTGTCTGTCTGTCTTGCTCTGTGTGTCTCTGCCTCTTTCTCTCCTCTCTCTCTCTCTCTCTCTCTCTCTCCTCTCTCTCTCTCTCTCTCTCTCTCTCTCTCTCTCTCTCTCTCTCTCTCTCTCTCTCTCTCTCTCTCTCTCTCTCTCTCTCTTCTCTCTCTCTCTCTCTCTCTCTCTCTCTCTCTCTCTCTCTCTCTCTGGACCGCTCATGTAGATCAGTCTGGGCTTGAGCATCTGCCTATGCTTTCAGAGTGCTGGGATTAAAGCTCTGACCCACCATGCTGGGCTGCTCTCATTTTCATGGAGGAATGAAAGCACTAAGCCTCTGCCTGGTTAATCACTTTACTCTTTACACCTTAAAAATTTGCTTTTACTCTCAACTGCCTTTATAAAACCCTCATTTTCTTATAAAGTTTCTTATCTTGGCTGCCAATTTTCTCTGTATCTTGCTGTCACTTCTCACAGGAGAACTGTACAAATTTTCTGGTATTGTCATGACTAATCTTACAAACCAAGCATCCTAAATGAGAGAACCCTATTGCTTCACTGTTCTATAGGCCAGAAGTCCAGAGCCAAGGTGTCAACAAGGGCCCTGACAGCATTGAAGGCCCCCAGGGAAGATCCTGCCTCACCTTTCCTAACTTCTGGTGGCCGCAGGCATCCCTTGGCTTATGGCTGCATCACTATAATCTGCCACCATCTTTAGCTGTCTCCATGCCTTGCCTCTGTGTGTTCCTCCTAAGGATATTGTCACTGGATCAAGCGCCACCAGAGTAGCCCAGGTGGCCTCATCTTTAGTTCCCTATTGTGGCTGCAAAGTCCTTTTAACCAAATAAGGCCATACTCCTAGGGTGGGCAGGGTCCATGCCTCACACCTGCAGGACCACACGGCATCCTTTGTGGAAAGTGACCATGCATCTAACCTTACCATGGTGGAATACAAGTCTGGCGGTAGGTTATATTTGAGGTGGCTGAGACAACTCAGGCTCTGAGCTCCAGAACCTATCTCCGAGGAAAGCAAACCCAAAGAACATCGGATCTATACCCTTCTGCAAAGCAAAGGGAGGACATGCGTCCCTGCGCGTCGACAGCTAGCATGTCTGTATAAAGAGCAGAGGGCCAAAGGGCCACTGAGTCACTAGTCACGTCTCACGCATTGACTAGGGTGACAGGGCCTGTTCTACCTATCCTAGGGAAAGGGGGAGGGGTAGTGTCATGGGCCACAGACACCTACAGCTCAATTCTGTCTGTGTGGGAGAACACTGTAGAGAAGAATGAAGAGCTAGTGTTGGAGCTCCTGGGAGCTGGCTCTGCAACTTAAGGCAAGCGACTTACATTGGAGATGGAGGTGCCTTCCGAAAAGCAATGTCACAGAAGGCTGCGACCAGGAATAATAAAAGTGTGATATAAAAGATGGGCTGACGAGATGCTCGTTAGGTAAACTTGTCACCAAGGCTGATGACCTGAGTTTAACCCCTTGAACCCACATGGTGGAAGAAAAGAAATGACTCCCACAAGTTACCCTCTGACCACACACACACACACACACACACACACACACACACACACACACTATGTAAAACACCACATAAATGAGAATTCTGTCATTATAGTTCTTACCAGTTAGCAAAGCACATCCATTATATACTCTTAATCCTTAAATTCACATGCTGGTGATATTTGGAGGCAGGGCCTTTGGGGAGGTTTTTCGGGGTTAGATGAGGTCTTGGAAGTGGGACCCATGTGGAATTAGAGGCTTCATAAGGAGGAGCCACACTGGCGTGCCTCTGCCTCCCGTGGCTGTGACACCACAGCCGCACACTGTTGCAGAAAGAATACATAAAGGCAGACGTGAAGCTGTTTGAAGAAGAAAAAGGGGTCAAACAGACAGAACACAGCAGAGTATGCCAGGAGTACCCTAAGCAATTGCGTGAAAACCGCCTCAGTAAGGCCACATGACAAATTCAAAGTAAGTTCAAAACAAACCAACCCAGAAAGGCAAGAAGAAGACCGTGCTCTTGGATTTCCAACCTCTACAACTGGGGGCTCAATAAAAGTTTATTTATGGATGCCTCCGTCTAGAATCCCTCACTGCAGCAACAGAGTGCAGTTACACGGTCTTTTTAACTGATGGAACTCTGTGTCAGTGGCTGCTAACTGACATCTTACATTTCCATTTGAAAGGTGACAAAAAGCCATCCTGAGAAGAGCTGGGGTGATTCACTCCACAGATATTTACTAAATAATATGCCAGGAGGTGTCCCAAGCACCACAGTAAAGTAGTGCCAAACCAGATACAATTCTGGTCCTAATGGTGTGGAATCCATGCTGGAGAGACAAAGAAGTAATTAATGAGGTGAAACGATGTATTATTTAATTGAAAGAAAGGACTCGGGTGAGCAGTAAAAGAACACTTACCTAGCAGGGGCAAGGCCCCATCTTCTGCATGGCAAAACAAATCGTAAAGAACATTACATAACATTAGAGATTTAAGAAAAATAAATAAATCTACATGCTGTAGTCAAGTACATTGAAAACAAAAAATGACACAGAGTGGCCAGGGAAGGTCTCCAGGTGGCTTCTTAGTTAGCTAATGTGGATTTATCTAAGGTCAGGGAGTGGAGTCTTGGAAGGGAACAGTTCGAGGAAGCCTCTTGCCTGGCAGTTGCGGGTATATACTGAGGCCCGGGGAACAGCCCAGCATGGGGAGACGGCCACTGTGAAGAGATGAGCCAAAAGGAGCCATGGGGGAGACCCATGAGCTGCCAGGTCACATAGCCTCTCACGGAACTCTGGCTTTCCTCTGAGGTACATGAGAGCTACTATAAGTCTTTAGCTGAGGAAGGGCTGGCTGACTGATACGACACAGCCCCTCTGTCAGAGCCTGTAGAATTCATAGAAGAATTCAAATTCACAAGTTCTATTGAAAAGTCATTTTCTAAATGTCAAATGCCTGCTTCCTCCCCACTAAAGTACAGCAGGTGGTTCTTGGCAGGGAAACAGTCCATTCCTTCCGACACAAGCACCGAAGGGTAGGATGGAAATGAAGAAACGGGAGGCACACTGGCTAAGTTTAGTCAGCCTTCACACTTGCTACCAAGAAGCACATATGCTCGGGCTCAGTGCCGGAAGAGGGTTGCCATTGTCTCTCTCGACACAGAACCCAGTTATTTTGGGGTGGCCAAGTGTCTGGAGGAGGCTCTGCTACTCCCCACTCTGCCAGGAAGGAGGCTTAGGGGCTGAGACAGGACATAAGGGGCTAGAGGTCACCATGGCCTTGTCTTTTCCTTCCCAGCTCAGGCTGGTCCAAGAAACGGACATGGAACTGTGTTCTCACTATGGTGTTAAACACCCCACACAGTTCAGCCATCGTCACAGACCAGCCACTTCCCATGTATCTACAAACAGAAATGGATAACTGAGTATGATTAAAAAAAAAAAAAAAAAAAGGAGAGAGAGTGAGGGAAACAGCAAGACGGCCTTTGCAGCTGGGGCCACCACCTGCTCACAGCAGTGACTGCCGGCTTCCTGCACCTTAGATGTCCCTCCCAGGCCTGAGTTGGGAGTCCCAGTGCAAAATGAAAAAGAATCTCTTGTTCAAAATCTGTGACTTTCAAGATGGTAATAGCACCGCTAGAATCCAAAGGGGTGTTTTCTTTGCTAGGAGACTGGAGGTCAACTCCAGAATTCCGTGAGAATCTACCAAAAGACAAGGGCTGTTGACCTTCACTGAAAACTAAGAAAGGAGGGTGATCCTCCTCCTACTTAGACTGCATCAAAAGTCATATTTAATTTGGCTGCACTGGGGATGGAGAGATGGCTTGGTGGTTACAAAATGCTTGGTGTTCTGCCAGAGTGACCCAGGTTGGGTTCCCAGCACCCATCCACATCAGGCAGTTCACAACTCCCCGTAACTCCAACTCCAGGGGCTCGAACCCCTTCTCCTGGCCTCTGTGGGCATGCAGATACACACAGATAAAAATAAAACACAAACATAAAAGGAACAGATGGTGGGTTTTGCACTTGAAGACGGCATGCAGCTGGAGCAGAGCACATGGAGAGGGGTGTGTAGCTCAGCTATTCTGGAATAGACACGATACTAAGAACACGTGTTGGGGGCGTGCAGAGCCTCATGGCAGCTGAGAAGCCACTCCTCAGAGGCATCACCAGGTTCTGAAGCCATGACTTTCACCTTAGACGTCCAGGTCCCAGAACTAGGAGATCCAAGTTCCCACTGTTCACAAACCCCCCAGTGTGTTCAACGGTTCTCCGTGACCTCAGCAAACCTACCCCTTCTACATCAGTTTGCATCAGCACATGGTTTTGGAAGTTTGAAACTGAACTATCCCTTTTCTTAATGATTTCCTGCTATGCCTACTTAAGCCTGTCACATGACTCTTTTGGTCTTTCATCCGCATTGCATCTTAACCCAGGCTTTGTCTCGCCTCCTCCGAAGGATGTCACAGCCTGAAGTTTCCTTAAGCATTTGCTGGTGGGCCTGAAAAAATCATGACCAACTCTTAGTTTATTTGTGGTTCAGTGATCCTGGTTACTCAGAGCAAATGTAGGAGTCATGTTTGATTCAGAGAGAGAAAAAAATCATATATCTGTACGGGTCTGACTCAGAACAGACACATTTATTTAGAGATTATCAATTTCACAAACACCACGGGTCTTTATTATGAGCTCAGCTGTTCAGACATGCCTAAGGCACACCACCCTGCAGGTTAGCATCACCGTGGATTCTCAAAGCTGCTGATGTGCTTCAAGAACAGACCCTTAGCCTTATAAGGGAAACAGCTGTGAAGGGTGACAGTGTGGTGGACCCAGGGCGGCACCGAGGCCAGAGGGGTGGTCCAGTCCTGTAAGGAAACTGCCAAATATCCCTGAGAAGGGAGCTGCACCTTCTTAGGCCTCAGTTTCCTTTCCTGCAAATACAGGCATTGACCTTATTTCCTGGCTCTGCAGTTTTCCAGCTTCAGTGTTCAGAGATTCAATCCTCGGTCTAACTACCAAAGCCAAGAAAATCAAAGAAGCCATGGACCCTGTTGACAGCCCTGGTCTTGACCCTCCTTGCTGTGAGGGTAGGGTATGCAGCCATCAGAGGTAAGGCTGGGAGGCATAGACCAAACCTCACTGGACTGCTATTATTCCCTACTTTCAGTTCACTGTGTGACCAACCACCTTTGTTCTGAGCTCAGGAAACTAGGGACTGTGGTAGAAACTCAGACCAGAGAGGCAAAGAAACTTGCCTGCAGGGCCACAGCTGTATAGCCAGCAGGAGGCTGAGAGAGGGCGATTCCAGGCAACGTGGCTCAACAGCTGCCCTCAGAGGTTAGGGTAGCAGGGCTCTATGCAAGGAGTCTGTCCTCATGCCTAGGGCCCTGAGAGACACCAGAGGCCTCCGGCCAGCAGAAAATATGCTAGAGGGAGAGCAGGAAAAGGTTTTTTTTTTTTTTTTTTTTCCTCCCAGGGCTGCCCATATTGACATTGCAGAAGCCCTAGGACCCAACAGGCATTTCTTGACCACTTCAGTGGGAGGCTGTCTTGCTGAAACCACCTCATGCAGATTCCTGGTACCCATGCAAGCCACCAAACTGGCAAGAGAGGGTTGGTTTGGGGAGGTGTAGGGCTAGAAAGCCTGGCTTCATCTGGCCTTGATCCAACATCAGTGGGATTTGTGACTGGTCACTACTCCCTAACACATGCAGTCATACATGAACTGGGATGATTCTACCTCTCCACACGTTCCAGGCCTCACCACCTGCCTCTTCCTCCACACCATCTGTCCCACAAAGGGTCCCACTCTGTGGAACCTAGCAATCCCTCCTTTCCTTTGGCTTCTCCAAGGGACAGGAACTCAGTCTCGACCCTCTTTGTCCTCTTGCCACCTCACATTGTGTTTTCTGAGGGAATAAATGGTGCACCTCCTCACACTAAATGTTTAACTTGGACCTGGGAACCCCCTGAGACGGTGCTATTGACCAGGATCACAAGGTAAACACAAATCAGCTTCCCAGGAAGCTGCACTGCCATACTGTTTCTGAAAAAGAGGGCTTAGTGAGTTAGTCACTTTTTAAAAAATAATTATGCCCCGATTCCAAAGAATCCGGTCTGCATTTCACTCTCTAGGTATTTCATATTTATGCTATTTCATAGTATGGCTCCCTTCTGTTCAGAGAGGGGCTACCTTTGCCCTGGCACTCACTCTGCCTCCACAGTCCACCTGCTCACTCTGCTTAGGAACCTTCCCGGCTTCCATTTCCTCCTAAACACCATTGACTTTTGATCTTGGAGCAGAGGGGTGTGCTTTTATTAGATTCAATTTGCAGGAAGGCCCCAGGTTCCCTGCGAATCGAGCCATAATAGTCAATGAATAATCACAGGGCTCAGGCAAGCTTCAGTAACTAGGAAACCACCCAAGAAAATCGAGGGGGAAAAAAAGCAATCAGAAACGGTGAATGTGTATCCGTTATGTTCCTAAGCATGTACCTGCCCAAGGCTGAGGTAGATCAACCACCAAACTGGCCAGGCTAGAGGATGCTTGAGCCAACCAAGGACTCCTTCCCCAGAGGTCAACCCAAAAGGCATCCCAGGTCTGTTGCTGTTACTTTAGATCAGGTTTTACATACTTGGAACCATCAGGGCTGGGTTGCTTTCCAGAATGCCTTCCTTCATTTCCACGAGTGAGACACCTTACCCCCCCCCAAAAAAAACATCCCAAAATGATCACCAAGGAAAGCTCAGAAGCCCATCTTTACCGAGCCTTCTACCTTGCCGATGAATTCTAAGTTCATCTCAGAGACTAATCAAAGTTTAATGACACAGGTGCCGTTACACTCGTGTGACAACTTCTTTTGCAGCTTTCTGCTCAGTGTTACAGTGCTGTCTTCCAACTGTCAGCCTGAGAGGCCCTGAAAGGCGTCTTGGCTCAGGGAGGCCCTGGGTGAGTAAGGAAGACCCTGGGCACCATGAGTGCCCACAGTGTCTGGAGCACAGGTGAAGGAAGAAAGTGGTCCTGTTGGGATATCTGAGTTTCAAGAGATCAGTATGTGAGTGCCAAGGTTCTCAGGCACACAGTCAAGGCTTGAGAATATGCGGAGGGAGGCCATAGGTCACCCTCCGTCAGCTGGAATTGAAGTCCAGATAAATCAGTACCTTCGGCTATGGTTTTAAAAAAAAAAAAAAAAAGGTAACATATGCTGGTCCATGTCTCCATGGTAACGGACTTAGGGAATCTGTATCCATTTATGGAGTTCCCCCTCCTCGACCTGGGTTCTCTGACCCAGACCTGAACACGAACTGAGAAGCCACGAGGAAATATCGATTCCGTCTGAACATGGCTGTTTTAGCTTAGTGGATTGGGCCCTGACTCCTGAAAAGGTGATACACCAGAGGGAAATATCAAGTACAACAGTAACTCAATTGGCCAGTAACTTCTGATGGGGTGTTGCCATGGAAACCAGGAGCCCTGAGTACCAGGGAAGCTGCGGCCTTCTACTCGCTTCCCGATAAGGCTGTCCTTGGAACGTACCAATCGTCAGTCTCATGGCCTTGCCGAAGCTAGACATGTGCAATTCCATACGCATCTCTGGTATCCACCTAAACTTCTCTACTCAACCCTGAACACACACCTGCGCCCACAGAGCAAACGCGCGGGCTTCCAGCCGTGAACTTGTCACTTTGCCACAAAAAGGGAAACTGCCCTATGGCCGGTGCTTTTGACCATGAGTTCGGGAGACGCACTCTGGACTTGGCATGTCCTTGACCTGATATTAAAGTGTAACACCAATCAATGCCTTGATGAATTAGTAAGGCTGGTGCTCAGCCAAGTGAGCGCTAAGGCTCGGCTCGGCTCTAGGGGGCGCCATCCCCACCGAGGCGGTAGGAGGGGCCAACCCAGAGCCGAGCGGCTACGCCACGTTCCACTCTTCCACTCGCGACTCGGCCACCCGCCTACTCGTTTGCGCCTCCCTAACCTCACGTAAGAGTCTCTTCATGACGGAAGGACCAGAGATCAGAATCCGCACATAGTTCCAAGCACAGGGCCGGCTCCACGGCGGAAGCCTCACCGCCTATCCCGCGTGCCACCGGCGCCACCCGCTTGGATCCGGGGACGCAGGAGGGCACGGCCCTGCCTTTCCTGCTGACCTCCAGGGCGCACGGCCCGAGTCGGCCCCGGGAGCAGAGGCCAGCAGGCGGGCAACTGCGGGCAGAGGACCGTGGGGCCGCGGCTGCCGGAGCGCGGGTCTCCTCCCACGCCGGCCTCCAGCTCGCTCCTCCTCCCCGCTCTCTCCGTCACCCCTGCTGTCCCCTCCCCCGGTCCCCTCCGGCCCTCCCCCAGCTCCAGAAGAGCGCGCGGCCGGGACACCAGGCTGATTACTTCCTCCACCGCGGCGCTGAGCACGGACTGGACGCCGCCGAGTCCCACCAATCCCCGCCGTCGCCCCCGGCCCCGCGCTCCCGGATCGGCCCCGCGCCCTCGCCTCGCCTCGCCTCGCCTCGCGCGCCCGGATCACCGCGATCTCCTCTCACAGCCGCCCTCCGGCCGGCCCTGCCCGCTGCGGCGCGGTAAGAGCAAGAGCGGCCCCGTGTGCGACGGTCCGCGGGAGGAACTCCGCCCGGGGTGGGGTGCGGTGCGCGCGGATGGACGGACGGCCCTGCTCCGGCCGGTCGGCAGGTCGGCAGGTCGGCAGGTCGGCAGGTCGGGCGCGCGTCCCAGAGCCGCTCCGGCTGGTTCTCGGGCACCCAGTGGCCTCGGCGAGGGACCCGGGCACCGGGCAGGGCGTGTGCAGCCCGCTTTTGTTTTGGGGAAAACCAGTGCCCGCCTGGTGCGGTTCCTGCCCGGGGCGCGCGACTGCATTTCTCCAGGTGGCTTGGCTTGGGGGACCCGAAGAGGGTGGCCGCGGTGGCCCCAGGATGGGAGTGACTTGAGGCGGGGAGGCACTAGGCCTGGGAGGATACGGGGGTGCCCGGCGCCTGAAACACCTGGGAAACTGCGGCTCCCAGGAACGTGTCACCTGCTTGGCTAGGTTTGGGCCCCCACCCCCCTACCCTCCGGCCCTGCGAAGCCAGCACAGGACAGCGTCCCAGAGGAGGGTGCGCATGGCTGCGCTGCCTTTATTTATTTCTCCTTAAGAGTATATGAAGGTGTCGTGTGTGTGTGTGTTTCACCTGTACTTATTTATTCATTATTTAATCTCGTGAGATTTATGCTAACCTGCACTAAATTTCAGCGGACCTTAAAATAGTGGTTGGCTCGCTACTTATTTAGGAAGTAAAGCGGTGAGCAGGCCTGGTTGGAGACAGGAGTCACTTAATTCACCAGTTAAGAGATAGAGAGAGAGACTCGCTCCCTACCTTATCTGCCTGCCCACACCGCCTCGGATCGGGAGATACATCTCAGTGTTAAGCTTTTATTAAAATTCTGAGTAATCTCGCAGTACAGTAAATGTGAACACCGTGCGCCCCACAGGGAAATAGTCTAACTCTCAGATCTGGAATTAGTCATCCATCTCCCTAAACTGATCGCTTTCTAAGCGAAAAGCAAACCGACCTTCAAAAGGTTTTGTTCTTCCAAAAATTTACCTAAATACAGACCTGTGCTCTCTTATAAATGGTTACCAGTTCCAACAAGGATTGTTTGCCAGTGAAATTCTTGTTTTAAAACTTCACTTCTCAGTCGTTAGGTTTCCATCATTTACTCCTGCTCTTTTTATTTTTTTTTTATTTTTTGAGTACACGTAGCAGTGAGTCCCCTGAGTACCAAAGAGTCTAAACTTGAAAATTGATTTATCCAGAGTCTCGACTTGTCCCAGGACTTAGCAAGCACGTTCAGTAGGATAAATGAACCTAAATTTGATTAGCCGTGTGTCTGCCTGAAGCCATTTAGTCAAGTGCTTTAATTCTACAGGGTTTTTTTTTTTTTACAAAACTCATTAAAAGCCGGGCAACAAAGGAACCCTGTTCTGCAGCTGGTAATTACAGCTCTTTATGTGGGAGTGGGAACCTCCCTTTTCTCCTCCTGTTTGTACACAAAAGGCAGGGAAGAAGTTCTTCCACAACCATTCATCCCTCTCAGAAGCTAAAACTCAGAATTAAGTACGCAAGTATCTACACATCGGTCCACAGAGAGCCCTGTCTGACAGACCCTGGAGGGACTGTGTCGACGTTTCTGGCTCTCTGATTGGTCTCCTGCTTGAGGCTTGTGTTCAGTCAACAGGTTACAGGGCTGAGTCCATTAAAGTAGGCCACACGAAGTTCTCAGTAGTCGAGCATTTCACAGGGCTATGACAAGAAGGCCTGCTTTAATCACATTTGTGTGCTCTCTGCTTCTGTGGGATGTGGTAGGGAGAGCCCAGAGCCCTGTTCACCTGAGGTGTAATCCCCATAGACAACCCAGTAGAAGTGTGTCCCCAGGACAGTGACTCGGTGTCAGCTGCCTCCATGGTAACTTTTGGGACCTGGACATAGGAGGATTGAGGGGGTGGGACTTGGGGCTTCATTGACACGGGGAGCTCGGCATTCTGTCGTGGTGGCATTTGTTTGTAAAGAATATCGAATCCTTAGTGGATGTGGCTGAGATAGTATACCAAGGGAGAGTCTGAACGAATGTACCCACTGTGGAGACTGGACAGACCCTGCCCTGACTCCTTCCAGAACTGGCTGGTGTTCCTTCAATGATCCTCAGCCTTTGTGAGCCATTATAACCCAAATCCTCATATCTGAGCTCCCAACAGCCTCCCCGAGGACCCCTTTCCCCCCTTGTTGCCTTTTAATCAAGGTGTGAGTGTGTGCACGCATGCACGCATGTTGGAGAGTAAGAAACTGTTAGGACATCTGCATTGGCCATAATGTTGACTCTAAACAGAACACGAGGAAGAACAATGCAAGTTAAATAGTTCTCTGAGGAGGTGCTGTCCGCTGGCTCTATCAAGTTCTACCAATTGCACACTAATTTTAGTGAGTGTTTGTTTAACAGGCGGGTGCGCACGGAGGAGAGCAGGTGTGGGCCACTGTGGGTGACACCAAGGACCTGCTGAAGGCTCCCCATGTTCTGTACCTTGGAGCCTGGAGGGTGGGGAGCTGCCGGCAGGTTCAGTGACTCCATCTGTTTACAGCTCTGGTGGTATTGTTGAAGGCCTCCTTACTTCATATCACTTGGTTCGACCCATAAGTACACATTAGGGCCCCAGGAAAATTTTCAGCCCACTGCAAGTCACATTTTTGTTTTCCAGCACGCTCAAAAGCAGTCTTAACAGGCCGAATTGATTCGACTATAGTCAGTAGACCTAATGTATTCACAACATTATGTAAGCACCAAGTAAATATTCAAAGTACCGAGACGCTTTTCCTCCTCCCTTCTAGTTCCTAAGACCTCATGTGTATGGCCGCCTCCCTTCACAGGGGCCTTGTCACTGCCAGTAGCCACTGCAGCCAGCTGGTGGTCAGCAGAGCTCTGGTATGAGCCCCTATTATTAAAGCAAGGCCTGGCTTCGGGAAGGGGTGCAAAACTGCTACACACATGAAGTAGAGAAGTCCTGAGGTCACATAGGCAGAGCCTGAGGATCTGCGATGATGAGGGGCTGGGTCACTCAGGGTCATGTGTTTCTGCATGTCTCCAAGAAGAATGGTGGGAAGAGGGTGCTCTGGTGTGACCCCTGCGTGGCTTCCATTAGGTGCTCAGGTTGAATCTGACTGCCCTGTGCAGACAGGAGGAGATGCTGGCATGTGGCCCTGCTTGGCACCACCTAAGGCCTCACCTCAGCTGCCCATAGAAGTGCTGCTGAGACTCCTGGCGCAGCCTCCTTGCTCTGCTAACCCAGGGTGTGGGGACAGCCCATGAAGTGAGTCTCACATCTAAGTAGAGCTCTGTAGGGCCCCCATCCCACCCCACGTGGTGCGCCCCCACTCTCCTTGAGAGCGACTTTGTCTGGGGCCCTTAAATAAGAATTCCCACATCCAGGCGTGTGGAATACTGCTGACTTTGTGTTGCACCCACCTAAATATTGATGTCACCGCCAATATTACCTTTAAAACGTGCTTCAATTGTAACCCCTCTAACTCTGTCTCGTTTGCTTTTTTTTTTCTTCAAGATGAATGATTTCGCAATCAAGAACATGGACCAAGTGGCCCCTGTCGCTAACAGTTTTCGAGGGACACTCAAGGTATGTGTGCTTCTTAATTAAAACTTCTCTTGACAATTTTAGAAATTCCATCGATAAGAGGGGGAAAACCCATGTTGGACTGTGTCCCAGAAAACTGGTTCTGGTCCCAGGTTTTTACATATCTTACCTGTGTGACTCTGGGGGAAATTATGTAATCTTCTGGGCCTCCGTTTTCTGTACTGTGAAATGGGTATCACCATGCTATTTGTACCTGCCCCGCAAGATATGGAAAAACAAGCCCTCTGAGTCTTAAACAGTTGGAGAGAATGTGTCTGCCACCTTTTTATGCACTCAGGAGTTTCCATGGCTGAGTGCATGGAAACGCTACTTACTCTTTAACTTCTTTGCATTTATTTATGAGTGCCTGTGTGCATATACCATGATGACCCTCATGTAGAGGTCAGGGGACAGTTTGTGGGAGTCGGTGCTCTCTTTTCTTCCACCATATAGGTCCTGGGGTCGGGTCACTAGGTTTGCCTTACCCACTGATCAATCTCAGCACTCCCAGAGGACTGTTTATAAACTGAAATCAAAGAGACTAGGCATTCTTGTGCTCTTCCCATCAGGAGGAGCTGCACCCATGAGGCTATTGGGAACCTGCTCTCTCTGGTGCAGCAGCAGCAGGCCTATTTATACAAACCCCAAACAGATTAAAGGTGAAAGAGCTGGCTCCCCTGGGCAAACACTTTTCACATCATGTCTGTGAGACATTCTTGTAGCATGAGCTGGTAATTTTGTGTGTGAGTGTATGCACCAGTGCGTGTTTGTGTGCTCACGTGTGTGCTTGTGTGTGTGTGTGTGTGTGTGTGTGTGTGTGTGTGTGTGTGTGTGGAGTGAGTGCAAGCTTGTGCGTGTGAGTATAGAAGCCAGCAACAAGTGTCTTTCTCTATTGCTCTCCACTTTATTTTTTGAGACAGAGACTCTCGCTGAACCTGCCGCTCACTGGCTAAGCAAGACTGGTGTGTCAGGCTCCAGGAGCCTCCTGTCTCTGCTCTCCTGGTGCTAGGATTACAAAACAGTCTCCAGTGCTGGTTCTTGCCTTCCCTTTATTTGAGGCAGGGTCTCTTGTCTTCTACTGTGCACACAAAGGCTAACTGAGCTTCTGGGGACTCTCCTGTCTACCCCCTCTTCCCAGGACACTGGGATGACAGACAGGGTCCCCTGTCCAGCCTCACGTGGGTTCTGGGGATCCCAACTCATGTCCTCAAGCTTCCCCAGCAAATGCTTTTCCTGCTGAGCCATCTTCCCATTTCCCTAAGCCGTTTTTATGGTTACGTGTCTGATGCAAACTCCAGAGGCAGAATCTGGCACCCATTATTGTTAGGGTTAGGGTTAGGGTTAGGCATCCATTTTTCTGTTATAGTGAAGGCATCAAATCCCAGGGTGCTGGGAACCCTAACCCTAATCCTTGTTCGATTTAGCTGTGTGTCTTAAGCACGGCAGAAATGGTGTGCGGAAGTGTGACGGAGCTGAAGCCACACACAGCCCTAAGGGGGGAAAACCTCTGTAAATGCTGATGTCTGGATTCAGAGAAGGCATTCGCCACCAGAGTCTATGTTGAAATTCTTAGCAAGGCTTTGCATTATTCTGTGACTTCCTGGTTTAAAAAAAAGAACTTCCAGAAAGACACTTCTTAGAGGCCTGAGCATGCTTTTGGGAAGTTTTTTTTTGTTTGTTTTTTTGTTTTGTTTTGTTTTTTGGGTTTTTTTGCCTGACATTTATTTACTATTTCACCAAAACCATCTCCACATAAAGTCCCTGGTTCATCCAGTCAGGTGCTTCATACACCTCAGTGGGCCTGCCCTCCTGGGCCGTTGGCAGTCCTGGGGTGGGGGTTGAGGATTGAGGGCTGGGATTGGCAGCCTGCCCTCTTGTTCAACATGTCATTCGCTCTTCTGCATTTCTGAAATGAAGGCACAGCGCTGAGCTGATTTTATTTGTAAATGTGTTACACATTTATTTGCCCATGATGCAACACATGGGTCATTGTGTTACACACCATGTGGGGTTTCCAGATGATGTTGGGAAACAGAACTTTTCTTCACATTCTTAAAGGAGCCGGGCAGGGGCGGGTCAGCCTCATCGTCGGAGCTTATCCGTGCCCCTCCCATGCAGAGCTGCTGTTTTTTTTTTAAACTTTGCATATGTGGGATCACACGGCCGGCCTTTGATGCTTCCTGAGGCTGTCTTTACACTTTAGCTATATACCCGATTTTTCCTGAAAGGTGCCTTTGAAAGTCTGCCTGTAGTTGGTTTGAAGTTTCTTTTCTACAATCTTTTTTTTATCATAGAAAATATTAAGGTGTTTTTTTTCCCACAGATTGTTATTATCTGAACTGCTGGAGTGATGGGGACGGGCTTCTCTTGATTCACTTAAAGTAGTAGATACTTCAAAGTAACTAACTGTCCAAAGATAACAACACCTTATTATCCCTTCAATTCCCCATTTCTTTCTAGGCTTCCCTTTTTGTTTTAAGTGTTTTACACCAAAACACCCTGTCCAGTTTTTCTTTTCCTATACACCCAGTCTGATGAGATGGGTGCGGGTCTTCTCTGAAACTCCTCTCAGTGTGTTCCTAAGATTCGGCTGCTTTTAGATGTATTTAGTTTACTAATTTAAGTTGATTATGCTCTGAAGTAATCTCCCAGGCCATCTGACCCTGTGGTATTAACTAAAGACTCTAGAGTGAGGTCCTAGAAGTGTGCTGCCAGTACTGAGAGGTCATTGGCTCATGTTGCTTCAAAATGGCTGATGTCATCAGGGCTGGTGGTGAGGTTTGTGGACCAATAAGAAAACACGTCACCCCGTGACTTCATGCTGTGCCTCTTTCTCCTCCCTGTGTTCTCCAGCGCCAGCCAGCCTTTGACACCTTTGATGGTTCTCTGTTTGCTGTGTTCCCCTCTCTCAGTGAAGAGCAGACACTCCAAGAAGTGCCCACAGGCTTGGACTCCGTCTCCCATGGTAATTTGTTCCTCCAACCTAGCAGAGATGGTGCAGAGCTTCCCTCAGTAGCTGGGTTAATAAAGCATGATCGGTTTGTAAAGACAGATCTTTCTCCTGCCAAGAGTCCGGATGTCTTGAGTATTTGGTATGGACGGTCTTGATGGAAATCTTCTCCCAGGGTATGGGAGAAGCCGGTTTTCCTCTTGTTTGAGTGAACTGGTCATTGTGGTGTCTTCACATGCTGTGGCCACCTGTGAACCCAGGAGCTCTGGTGTTTTCAAGCACTTCCTCATCTCCCGGGTGTCTTCTTCAAATAGAAGGTAGTGGACATGGAAATGTGTCCAAGCTTCTCATGCTCAGTTCACATTTCTGGTTAAAACACCCCAGTGGCAAGTGCATGTACGTGTATACACACACACATACACACACACAGAGAGACATACACATATACACAGACACACATACATACACATACAGACACACACAGACACACATACACACATATATACACACACAGACACACACAGACACACACACATACACATACAGACACACACAGACACACATACACACATATATACACACACAGACACACACAGACACACACACATACACATACAGACACACACAGACACACATACATACACACACACATACACACAGACACACACAGACACACACAGACACACACACACACACACACACAGACACACACAGACACACACACACACACATACACACACACACACAGACACACACAGACACACACACACAGACACACACACACACACACAGAGACATACACACACAGACACACATACATACACATACAGACACACACAGACACACATACACACACACACACACACACACACAACACAGACACACACACACACACACACAGACACACACAGACACACATACATACACACACAGACACACACACACACACAGACACACACACACACAGACACACACAGACACACACACACACAGACACACACACACACACACAGACACACACACACACACACAGACACACACAGACACACACAGACACACACAGACACACACAGACACACACAGACACACACAGACACACATACACACACAGACACACACAGACACACACACACACACAGACACACACACACACACATACACACACAGACACACACAGACACACACACACACATACAGACACACACAGACACACATACAACACACACACATACACACAGACACACACAGACACACACAGACACACACACACACACACACACAGACACACACAGACACACACACACACACACACACACACACACACAGACACACACATACACACATACATACACACACACACACACAGACCACACACACACACACACCACACACACACACAGACACACACACACACACACACACACACACACACACACACCCTTTTCCCTTTGAGTTTTGGGATCACAGATTACTCTTGCTCACCCTAGCCCATTTGTATTTTGGTAGTGGTTCTCACTGTCAGTCTTCATTCTATTCAAAGGACTAGCATGTCAGATGCGTCTCTACAATTACTTCATAGTCATTGACTGGACACACTCCAGATTGGTTTGTCGTATGAGGTGGGTGTTGGACAACACAGCCTAGAAAGACTTATCAAAGCACCCGGGCTTTCGTAAGCTTGGCCTCGTCTTGTAGTCGTTTATCATCCCTGAGATTTCCGACAGCACCAGAGAAGACTATTTCTCAACAAAGTTAGGGGTGTGCCTGTTTCACAGCGCAGTGTTGTCTGAGCCTGGCACGCCCCCGTCCCACATCACACTTTCACAGTCACCGAAGGCAGCCAGGGACTGTCCAACCTTTTGGCACTGCAGTGTGACACTGTGGCCTTTGAAGGCCACACTCAAGAACCACACAGTCAGGTTACCAGAAAAGCACAGTCTCATGTTGTGGATACTCTGTACTTCTGACAGTTTTGTGCCGCATTCCTAGCCATCCTTGGCTGCGTACAGGACACAGACTACAAGGCTGGACACATCTGAGGCCTTCTGAACCAAAACCATACAGTTTAAAATGCTTAAATATGATGTAGGTAGAAGTGGCATCTGTATGTACCTGCTTTATGAGGCTATACAAAATACAGAATTTGACTTTTATCTTAAAAATTTAGCACACACACACACACACACACACACACACACACACACACACACACCGGGGACTTTGCCAGACTGAATTGGAACTCAGGTTACCCTCAGTACCCTCCTATTTCTGTCTGCCAAATACTGGGATTACAGCTGTGTACCACCAAACTCATTTTTATTCTGGATTTTTCCTAAGAAGCATAATTGGTTTTGTCTCTTAATGTCATTGTTTACTTTTTAAAAAGAAAAAAAATATGGCATGTCAAATTACATCTCTGTGATTATTATAATAGAGAATACTTTTTAAAGGAAAATATTTTCTTGTTTGCTTTTGGAGCTTTTTGGTAATACTGGGTATGGAACCCAGGATCTCCTGTGTGCTATGTGAGTGTGCAAGCATTTAGTTGCACCCTGGCCCTACAGCTGTATGCTGTTAAAGAATCCTAAGCTTCTTTTGACGTCGCCACCCTGGTCCTGACATCCCTGTGGTCTCTTTCCAGATTCAGCCAGCTGTGAACTGCCCTTGCTCACGCCCTGCAGCAAGGCAGTGATGAGCCAAGCCTTAAAAGCCACCTTCAGTGGCTTCCACAAGGAGCAACGGCGTCTTGGCATTCCCAAAAGTAAGTGCGGGGCTTTGAGGCTGGGGAGTCCCTGAAAGACATGTGTGAGACTGGTTTGGCCAGCTCTGTCTTTAAGATGCTCCTGGTTGTTTTGCAAGAGGTCACAAGAATGCAGGAGGAATGTAGCTGCCCTGTACCTGTGACCTGTGGCACACCTAACCCTGCACTCACTAAACACCAAGTGCCATTCGTGTCTCAGAACATGCCTGGGTCACAGCATGGCAGTGTCTCATTCATTTCGGAGGGGTTTGGAGCTGTCCAGGCTTGGTGAATTGTAGAAGGCCACTCCCTGCCTTCCAGATACTCACAAGTGTTTTTCTTTCTCGTCTTTCCTGCACAGACCCCTGGCTTTGGAGTGAGCAGCAGGTGTGCCAGTGGCTGCTGTGGGCCACCAATGAGTTCAGCCTGGTGAACGTGAATCTGCAGCGGTTTGGCATGAATGGCCAGATGCTCTGTAACCTCGGCAAAGAGCGCTTTCTGGAGCTGGCACCTGACTTTGTGGGTGACATCCTCTGGGAACATCTGGAGCAGATGATCAAAGGTACAGCTGCAGGACTTGGGGAGGTGGGGACCCAAACAGCAGGAGGTGTATGCTTCCACCTCAGGCTGCCCCGTAGTAAGAGTCCCTGCTTCAGAACACCCCCAAGCGAGTCAAACAGGGAGGTGATGACGGGTCTTCATTCCATGGAGGGAAGTGTGTGCGATGTTCACGCCAGATGTAGCCACAAGGCAAGAGCCTGAGTCACCAAATTGCTGGTTGTTGCCAGGCTGCACTGGTTGTGCCAGCTCAGAGCACCTTGGATATGTAGGCCAGCCAGGGTGCCATGTGAGTAAGCTCACTGGAAGAGACAAGAGAGACAGGGACATTTGAATGTAAGGCAGCATAAACAGATCATTGTGGATTTCATAGGAAAATTACTCCAGTTGCTGGGGATTTTGGAGTTCGGGCTGTAACTGATCGACTGGTACACATACTGAAATGTTAAGGGGAAACACTGAGCTCAGAAACCATTCTTGTCTCAGAACTCCAAGATCAGTGAGACTTGCTTTAAAAGATACCTGGGTCTAAATGAGGGACAGTTCCAATAAGACTAACTTAAGTTAAAAACAACCAAAGTAAGAAAATGGTTAGTGCCATGGTTAAACACGTCTGCTTTCAACAGATAAACTCAGAATCTCATCTGGGGTTCCATTGCCAGGATGGTTTAGTTATAGCTTCCTAGAGCCCAGGAAAACTGACTTTAAGGACTCCTGATTCTTTGGGAGCATGGACTGGCATTTCCCAGTGCATCCCAGGGGCAGCATGTGTATTTGTGTTGCTTGGCTTCAGGGGATGGAGTTTGTGTGATTGTGTGTTCCCAGTAAGGGAGCTTACAAGAACACACACTTTCCCTGTGGACCTCACGACATCCCAGACTAACCTGCAGAGGATGTTAGGCCTCACGGGGGGGGGGGGGGGGGGGCCGGATCCAAGTCCCTTTCCTTCAACCCCTGTTTTCCCAGCCCCAGAACCAATGGCTTTTCATAAACATATGCATGAAATTAAATGCTTTTCTAGACGGTGATGTCATTGATTTTGGAAAACTTATCCCAGATTATTAGAAAAAAAAAGTATACTAATTAAAAATTTTAAAAAAGACACATAAGGGGGTTGAAATCAGTCAGAATATGAAGGGCTAGGTGAGTCACTCCTGTATGCGCAATGCAGGATCGTGGAAGTACTGCTTTTCTTGTGGAGTTTTTAAAGTGGGCTTGATGTCTTCGTGTCTGTTTTTCAGAGAACCAAGAAAAGACAGAAGACCAATATGAAGAAAACTCACACCTCAACGCGGTCCCTCATTGGGTCAGCAACAATACATTAGGTCAGTCAGGTGACTATTTCTTAAAATCTCTGGTTTTAGTCTCTCGAGCCCCTCAGGTAGCCCTAGACCTCTTCCTGGGGTGGCTACACATGGGTATTGATCTACCAAACAGCTGAAACATGGCAGATTCCCGAAATGCATAATGGGAATCTAAGAGTCTGACTCATCTCCACTAACTCAGAGGCTGTAAAATGAAGCCAATAATATAAACTATTCTTGATGAGTTAGGATACTGTTTATATATTGAGGTGACCACTGATAGGCTGACCAGTTTAATGGAAAATTAGCTTCACCTGCTCCTTGTGTTTTTAGTGTGGCCACCGGGAAACTTAGTCTTGCTTAAGTGGCTCATGTAATCTCTAGGAGTCAACGCTGTTCTAGGCTGTTTTAACCATAAAGAGGAAAAAGAAGTCAGGAGACATTAATGTAGTGTAACACAAGATGTGGCCACAAGTGTGTGGAAGACAGTCACTGTGCTCTGAATTTGGCACCCGGGACACCTGTCTCAAAACAGGGTCTCCTAGGGGTGACCCGCAAGGTCAGGTATGGGTCTAGCTGTTGTGATGTTGACTTTAACAGCTCTGCCATCTGACCCATCCTTGTGTTCAGGTTTTGGCATGGAACAGGCTCCGTATGGAATACAGGCACCAAGCTACCCCAAAGACAGCCTCCTGGACAGCATGTGCCCGCCGTCTGCAACGCCTGCAGGTCTTGGCTCTGAGCAGGAGTTCCAGATGTTGCCCAAGTCTCGGCTCAATACTGTCAGTGTCAATTACTGTTCCATCACGCAGGACTTCCCTGGCAGCAACTTGAATTTGCTCACCAATGGCTCTGGTAAGAGGACACTCTAGAATAATGTTGTTGGTTTATCCTAGAAGCCATTCAGGATGAGAGATGGTTGGTAAGGACACTGTCTTCTGCCATTGGAGAAGGAGATTAAAGGAAAGGGTCACCTTCCGTGTGACTTTCCAAAAAAGCACAACCGGTATGAAATCCTGGTCTGGGTTCTGTAGGTATCTAGAGAGCAATACCGAATAGCATAACAACTTTAAGCTAACTTCCTCACAGTGGAGTATACTCTGTTGGACACATGGGAGTGTGCCAGATTCCAGTTTAAGGTCCACACATCTGACACGGCTATGTACACCTGTGTTACAGCCATTCATGTGGAGGTAGAAATTTCTAGCTCTCCGTAAGGTTCCTTCCTGTCCCTTCCCAGCCCTCTTCACTAGAGCAAACCATTTGACTTTCCATCATACAGATTGGGTTCTGCTGTTCTGGGGCTTCACACAGATGGGCTCCTGCTAACTGTCTTCTTTGGAGTTTGTCTGCTTCCAGCCATCCTGTTGTAGCGTTTGTTCCTTCTCGTGGCTATATAGTGTTCTACATTTTGTCCATGCTTCTGTTGGAGGAAGGTGTGATGTGTACGTAACCTTGTCCTGAGAGATTAGCACTGAGTTTAAAAGCACTCAGGGATCTGAAGGATGCTGTACCTGAGGTCCCTATATCTGCACTGGGGGTAGCTGGCAGTGATGCAGGAATTGGGACCAAGATGCACTTGAATCCATGATCCAGGGGCACTGGCCCTTCTCACATCTTGGAGGGGTCTCAGCATGTGTTTGGTTGCTTTTTACCAGGGAAACCCAAGGACCATGACTCTCCAGAGAATGGTACAGACAGCTTCGAGAGCTCCGACTCGCTCCTGAGGTCCTGGAACAGCCAGTCGTCCCTACTAGATGTGCAGCGGGTACCTTCCTTTGAGAGCTTCGAGGAGGACTGTAGCCAGCCACTGTGCCTCAATAAACCAACCATGTCCTTCAAGGACTACATCCAAGAGAGGAGTGACCCAGTTGAACAAGGCAAACCAGTTATTCCTGCGGCAGTACTGGCTGGCTTCACCGGTGAGTGTGCACTCAGGGCCCCAGCGGGCTTCTATGTGACTGCAATGGCCACCATGCTGCTGTGACACTCTTCTAAGTTTGGCTGTGACACTCACGCTCTGGGGTTAACTGTACCCAAGTCCCACAAGACCAGGCTTGCAGAAGTTTTCATGTTAGGGTCTCAGGGGGTAGGAGGAGACCACAGGCCACATCCTCTACCTGGGACAGGAGGAGGAAGGGTGAGAGAGGGACGGATGAACAGACTGGTCCTGGTTCTGACTCATACTCTGGATCTCCAGGAATGTAAACTGGCCTGGGAAGGGTGGGAGCTGGCTCATGGGATACCAGCACTATTTACCTCTCTTGACCTCCTCCAAAACCATCTAAGAGGAGGAGAGAACTCTTCTGGGCAGAGAATGAATCTTAAAGCTGTTTTTAGAACCAGACAATTTCAAAACTGGGGCAAAAATACCAAGAATGTTCATTTTCACCACTATAGATGCCTTTAAATAAACCTTCTTCTCATGCTGGCCATAAGAAGCCACTATGGATTTTAAAAGAAAAAAAGCTTAAAAAAAAAAGATTAAAATGAAGATGTGGATTTTCTTTTTCATTGTCAAAAACAAATATATATATTTACATATTTTTGACAATGAAAAAGATTATATATATATATATAATCTATGAACCTAAGGCCATTTTGATACCTAGGAATCCAAAGAAACCTGACAGCATTAGGAGTGTCTACCTGGATGGTTATAGTAGTACTGTTTGTTGGGTAGCCCAGCCTGTGGCCTGTGGTGTTACCTCGGGTAGTGTGGAGACGCACTAAGGAATATCAGTTCAGAGGTGACAAGCCCTAGTGGCCATTGAAGTGAGTCAGCTCGGCCTGGCCCCATCTGAGGTCTTTCTGTCCCTCCCCAAGGCCTTTTCACATTTGCAGACAAGGTGACAGCTGGGCTTAGGGACAGACCTCAGCTTTCCTTCTCTAATCTGTGATAGGGACCCAAGACAAGTCACTCTCCCGAGTACATCCTTAAGAAAGGTGAGGCTGCAGCAAGCCTCCTCCTCCTCACAATGGTAGTCCTGACTGCCTGTGGAGCAAAAAGACAGACGGCTGTAGATACAGGTCACCTCGTGAGTGTGGCATGCAGCCAGGTCTCACATCAAACAGCGATGAATGCCTGTGATGAAATGACCCTTAAGTACCCACCCCAGCCCCACTGGGTCTTTCTAGAAATAAAATTTTTAAGGTGCTGGAAAGCATTAAAAAGGCAGGATTGGTACTGATGAGGGCTGGTGACCCTGTATCCTCCTCCCAGAAGACAAAGACAGCAGCCAAGGAAGAGCCTTGGCTCAGCCATCCTCTTGGAGGAGTACTGGGTAGAGAGGAGGTTACTGTGGCTTCTGTCCGTTAAAGTGCTTCCCTGAGGCGCCACCTGTTCGTCCATACAGTCCCTGGTGGGGTCCATGTTTTCAAGACAGCCTGATCCCTGGGAGGGTCAGGTTCCAGCTGACCTTGAAGAACCCTCTCTAACCTGCCTCCCTTTATCCCCAGGAAGCGGACCCATCCAACTGTGGCAGTTCCTTCTGGAGCTGCTCTCTGACAAATCCTGTCAATCTTTTATCAGCTGGACAGGGGATGGATGGGAGTTCAAGCTTGCTGACCCTGACGAGGTACGGACCATTTGCACCCTCAACCCCAGTTTGGGTTCTAAAGCTGGCCCCGGACACAGGGAAAGTCAACAGAACCAGCAAGAGCCCTTCCCCAACCAGGAGCTCCGGCTCTGGGGCTAGCTGAGCCGAAGGACGCCACTCGAGGGCTTGTTCATGAATGGGCCCAGTGTCCTTTGGGCAGTGCCCTCCCTCCATGGACATTGTCCGTCACAGGTTCTCTAGTTACCCTCGGCAAGTTCTAGCGGGAATTCACCTTTGTCCCAAGTTGGACAAGGCACATAGCAGCCAAGGAGCCTTCAGGGTTGGCCCTGGGTCCCTCTGCTGGAGATGGCTTTGGTAAGGCATGATGCCAGCAATATACATAACGTAATCTGTCACCCTCTCTGTGTCTGGGGGAATAAGCATGTCTCATGCATGAGCCAGGGCAGTCTTTCCAGCTGTCACATGGCTTGGAACGTATCTCAGTTGGCAGAGTGGCTGCCTAGCTCGCTCACAGCCGTAGCTTCTAGCCCCAGCACCACCAGTCAGGTGTCATGGCACCCTCCTGTCTGTAATCAGCAGGGAAGCAGAGGTTGGCGGAGGGTAATGACCAACCTAGGGTTATGAGACGCTAGCTTTTTAAAAGGGGTTGGGGGGGGGGGTGTAGGGCAGTGTTGAAATAAGCATTATAGAGGATGGCTGACAACAGATGACCCTGTCTGGGACACCCCTGGTTCCAAATGGTTGGCCCCAGGAGCTGGAGGACAGGGGGAGATGGGGACATCCCTGGCCCTTGTACAGAGAAGCATCTCCACACATTTAAAGTGACCCAGACATGTCCCCATGACTTGGGTCCTATAGGGTGAGCATCCAGGGTCAGGGGAGGCAATCAAGATTGACACAGGTGACTCTGACCTTTCTATGTCTTCCCAAAGGTGGCCCGCCGGTGGGGAAAGAGGAAAAATAAACCAAAGATGAACTACGAGAAGCTGAGCCGGGGTCTACGATACTACTATGACAAAAACATCATCCACAAGACGTCAGGCAAGCGCTACGTGTACCGATTTGTGTGTGACCTGCAGAACTTGCTAGGGTTCACTCCTGAGGAACTGCATGCCATCCTGGGCGTCCAGCCTGACACAGAAGACTGAGGTCCTTGGGACGACCTTGAGCTGGCCCCGGGCCCGGGGACTGAGTGGGAAGCCTGTCCTGACCCACTGCTCCAAAGACCCTTGGGAGGGCAGGATGGAACCCCTCTGGGAGCTGCCAAGCAGCAATGGCCTCCTTTCATTCCATGCCTCTTCCACAAGGCCAGTTCCCCAGTGGTGGAAGGTGGCATGGCCTCTCTGTCCTGACACAAGACCTGGAAGGGAAGGGGCTCTGGGAAGCCACCCCAGCACCGAGCAGGCTGTGTGCTGATCACAGTCATTGAGGCTATTTGAGATGCGCCAGGGAGCTAGCGTGTGGTGGATGCACAAACCCTGAAAAACATTGTTTTTCCTTTGGCCTTTTGCCACCAGGAGTAGCAAATGCAAAAGCCACCTCTTGAGAGCCAGCTAGGCAGGTGGAGAGCAGCGACTGCTCCATTTCGGAAGTCATTTTGTACATATTATTGTATCTTATAACGTCAAAATCCGCCAACCGTTCTATTTAACAGAAATTGTATATTGTATTTAAAAGTAATTATAACTGTGTTTGAATCAAGAATGCAGATACCTGGTAGATTTTCTTTTCTTTTTTTTTTTCACTAGCACCTAGGAATGTCATTTTACACAGATTTAATCTCTCAGGAGCTAACTGAGAGAAATCGTAATATACTGTTTTCATTTGATTTTCCAACAGGAATGGGGTCTGAGGGATGACCCCTGGTTTTTACTTTTGTTTTTGTTGTTGTTGTTATTTTAGTTCTGACTTGCTCATTATCTGGCCAGGACTTTGTATATTGAGGTTTGTTTTTTTTTTTTATATAAGAAATTTAATGTTATTATTTGAGGGTGCCTCGGGCCTCTCCACTTCCTCCTGGACTGTAAAGTAAAAGCTATAAAGCAGTATTTTTCTTGACAAATGGCACATGTTTTCCACTTCTCTGCATGCCTTAAGTCGGTTTCTACACAAATGTATTTTATTTTTTGGCGTAACTGTGTTTTCCAGCAACTCCCCCTCCCCCTAGCCAGTCGTTTCCTTCCTTCCTTCGCCCCAAGGTATTCTGTGTGACTACAATAAGAAGACTATTTTTGGAAATCTATGCCTCCTTTTCAGAGATCAGAAGGGATTTATGTAGCAGCTATTTTTACTGCAAAAGTAACTCACTGGAAAAAAATTGTAATTTGTACGAAAGCTTTATTTTTATCTTAGCTCATGTAAAGGGAAATGTGTTGGGCAGGGCTGAGGGTGGTCAGGAGGGATCGTCCATCAGCCTTGACCTTAAATGAAGCATGGCGCGTCCCATCTCCCTGACCTGCTGTTTCTTACATCTGGGCCGCATGTGCTTCTTTCTGCTCCATGTCCTCAGAGAGTTGACTCCTCTTATTTTCTTGGCCTCGGATACCCAGGAGTACAGACAGGGCAAGCAAGATGGGAAACGGCGTGGAGCCGCTTGTGTGATGTTCTTATCTGGTGAAGAGCTCACCCCACCATGAGACCCCAAGCTTTCACCCAGTCATTTGGTTTCAAAAGTGGGCCACAGGGTTTGCCATTCGCCAGCAGGGTGGCCTCAGGGCCAGCAGGTGACATCGATAAAGAGTCATCAAATCACGAGACCTCGAAATGGACACAAGACCAGCTGGGACCTGCTGTGCCAGTCCTGGGAGTCTTAGCCTGCAGATTGAATGCTTTGCAGCTGAGCGGAGGCTGCCTTTCAAATGGGACCTGTGTGTATAGACACTGGGACATCTGTCTATAATGTAAACAGACATGGGACCAGGGACATGTGCCTGTCCAAAGCTTAGCCAACACTTCAGTTTATATGCAGTTGAGCCACATGAAATTGCCAAGTTTAACCTGAGTTTTGTCAGCCAAGAGAGAAAGCTTTACATGGTTGAACCTAACAGTTATGGAAGTCTTTGGCGTGGTCTTGAGTATAAAGGTTTTGTGATTTGGCCTTTTCCTCCTCAAATAATAAAGTGTTTGGTTTATGCCAATGCCTCCTTGTCATGTTGGCTCCTTGGAATATTTCTCCTTCCCCGACCCAACCCAGAGACGGCAGATGAGAATTCTGTACCCTTATCTACACAACCTGGAAGTTCAGTCTATAGCCCTTCCTCAAGGAATTAGAAGAAAAAAATCTATTTCTTGTGAAAATTTATCTAGAAAAGGATGAGACTAGAACAATCAGCCTTGTATACATCAGAATTTTGGAGGAAAACTTTAGGAAGCTGGTGTTTAACATTAGAATCTGAGGTAGAAGCACCTTGGTCATTTGAGGCCACAGCTCCAGTCCTCACTGGAATTCTGATGGTGGTAAGACAACAAAATTGGCTCTTGGTCACAGAATGTGTGTTCTGGCTCCCAGGATATTTCTACATTCTAGAATCTGAAAGTATATGCTAAGAAGCAGGCCACACCCAGGCCTCACAAGTTTCCCAACTGCCTATGACAGTGCTGGGAAAAAAAAGATAGAGTCAGCAGAGGGTAAAAATCAGTGTCTCACACTCTCCAGGGAGCTCATGGCGATCAAGCAAACCACAATTCTATCCATCCCTAATTACCATCTTACAAATTAATTTTAAAAAATTAAGTCAGGAGACTGAACTAGACTCCCTTAATATAAATGGCAATGGTGTGACTGGGACAATATATGAGGCCACTGGCAGTGGGTCCAAGATCTAACTCTAATGCACAACCTGACTTTAGTGGAGCCCATTCTATATGGAGAGATACCTTGCCCAACCTAGACACAGGGGTGTGGGGGTGGAGAGGTGCCTTGGTCCTGCCTCAAAAGAGATGATGGGACAAACTTAGTAGACTTCCTAGAGGAGACTTTCTCCTCCTCCTCCCGAGGGGCAGATGGGAGGAGAAAAGGGAGGGGGAACTGGGATTGGAATGTAAACAACAAATTAATAAAAAATTTAAGTCAGGGCTACAGAGGTGGGGACAGCTCAGCAGTTTTGGTACTTGTTTGTTGCTCTTGCAGAGGACCCACCTAGAAGCTCACACCTATAACTCTATTTCCAGGGAGGTCTAACACTCCCTTCTGGGGCAGTGTTTCTGGGGCAATGTAAGCATATGATGTACACACATGCCGACAAATATAGATTTTGTTCATTTTGTTTTTTGAGATAGGGTTTCTCTGTACAGCCCTGGCTGTCCTGGAACCAGCTCTTGTAGACTAGGCTGACATCAAACTCACAGAGATCCACCTGCCTCTGCCCCTCCCTCAAGTGCTGGGATTAAAGGCCACCCAGCTCAAATAAAAAATTTTTAAACGTTTATAATTCTCATTTCAAAATCATACATTGCATATTAGCATAATAGCACTTTATAATTTTTTGAGTATATTATAGCATTGCTTCCTATGTTTGCAAATCTCTTTAATGTCTGGGCTCTTGTGTCTTGAGTATAAAAGGAAAGTCAGACCTAACATGCAGCATTCACGTATATGGTAACAAGAGGAGAGGTTAGCTGTGACTGGGCAAAGGCACACAGTAGGCTTCCTGTTACTGTGTTCTTTCAAATCAGTCTATCTTGGATCCTTGCCCATGTGTCATTTTGTAACCTGCATTTGGAAAATGTCACTTCAAATGATACCACAATTTAGTAGACACTGCCAAAGGGTTACTGGACTTAGTATCACTGCCCAACTACAGAAAAGCTCCAGGAAGATTATCAGGCTCACAGTGACATATACAAATTCTTAAACTTTGAAAATTCAACCCTTTGTCATCACCAACCATCTTTTCCTAAATTGTTAACTTTGAAGTGCCAAACATGTCTCATTTAATTTTGAGAAACAACCAGCCAAATATCCATGGTAAGATATAGTTTGCCAATTGTTCTTTCAGGTAAAAATCTTATTTGAATGAAGTGGTTAGTTTAGCTGGCAACTCTAACATGGCTGTCCTTCTTTTGGGACAGTCACCACACTTTATTCAGAATGGAGCAGACTTCTGTCTCAGAGAAGTTAAAAAGATGTCTGTTCTGTGAGAAAATGATTCTTAACTGCCATATCAAATACATTTTTATACATGACCTTATTCTTCACAATGTGGTGAAGAAAGCAATGACAGTCAGTCTGCTCTGACCTCTGAAGAGGCACCAGCAGTCTTAATAATCTTTGTGTTTGCACCAAGGCCAATGTCAACACAGTAAAACAGAGTAAACAGATTAGTATTATTATATAACTGTATTTGTCTTAAGAATAACAGTGAGAGCCATCTCAGAAAACCCAAGAGCTTGAAGACCACACTTTGTGAGCCATTCTGAAAAGCAGACACTTGCATAGAACAAAGGGATAGACTATGGCAGGGGCAGTCAGTTGAGCCCTGGACCCCTGTAACCCAGTGTCCTTGTCTGCACCCCCTCCCTCCATAGTTAACAAGGACTCGTTTTCACTTAAACAAATACTTTCTTATTCCTCCTTGATGCCACACTCTAATTCTAAACCTTCTAAGAAAAACAATGGATTTTACCACAGATTTTTGATAGTTCTGAATCATATCGAATTGTGATTATCTGTTTAATGAAAGTCTCAGTTTTCTGTCACTAAAACAAAATACTTGAGCTTATTTATGAAGACAAACTGTTTGGAGGTGTCAGTCCATGGTCAGCTGGCTTGCTTATGGTGAGCAAGTGCTTCATGGCATCTGCTTTGGGCACAGCAGAGCTGCCTGCCTTGTGACCAGAGGGCAGCAGAGAAAATTGAGGTGTGCTCTCTGTGATCTGAGGACCCCTGAAGACTTCTCACCAGGTCCCAGTGGGGATCAAGCCTTCAACATGTGGACCTTTGAGGACATTCAAAGATGGAACTGAAGCAACATGATATGATTCAAAGAAGTATCTCCAGGCCTCTCATGAGATGGCCTTGCAGGTTAAAGCACCTGCTTCCCAAACCTGGTGACCTGAGTTCAATCCCCAGAACCCACAGCAAGAGAGAACCAACACAAACACACACACACACACACACACACACAATTAAAGTCTTAAAAACCTTTGCATTGCTTCCCTGTGATACCAGGAATTGAAAAACAGGGTCCTGTGTTTGCCAGGCAAGCACTCTGCACTGAGCTGTGTCTCCTGCACTTGAGTCATTTAGGAAAACATTTCTAGGCTCATTCTGTCCGTTTTAAAATTCTATTGTTTTCTTTAAAGGTACAATAAAAATGATGTGTAGGGTTTTTTAACCACGTGACTATAAAATATCTACTCCAAGCCCATTAATGAATCAACAATCCTTTAATACAAGGTAATTAATCATTTGTGAAGATTATTATCAATTCAGATGTCTTATACTTGTGACTGATTTCAATTTAATATACTTTTTAAAATAAAATTTACCCCCAAAAGAAAGGAACTTATATATGTAGAAAGCCATTTTTTTCTTTAACATGCTTGCTTCATTATATGAGAAAGAGAGAGAACATGAACAGAATTCATGGAAGTCTGAAAACAATGAAAGTCTCAGTTTTCTGTCACTAAAACAAAATACTTGAGATTATTTATGAAGACAGATAAACTGTCTGGAGGTGTCAGTCCATGTGAGAGTTAGTTCTCTCACTTGTGAGAGTTAGTTCTCTCCTTCCACCATATGGGCCCTGAGGATCAAACTCATCCCATCAGGCTTGGCCGCAAGCACTTTTATCCACTGATCCATTTCACCAGCCCCTCATATTTTTCTTAGCATATTCAAAACTGAGACCTGGTTGAGGTGAGCAGTGTAGCCTCTCTGTAGTTGTTAACTGAACCAGAACTCAAAATCAGGGATCTGCATCCTAGCAGGATTTTGTGGCCACAGAAATAACAACCTGTGTTCTGGCCTGAGGGTTCCCTCCAAAATCCGCATTGCTATTTGCTTCTTTTTGTGACAGTAGTGAGGACTGGGGTGTTCTAGAGGTGAGGAGTTCTTAGGGCTCTGCTTACATCTCTACCAGTCCTGTCCTGTAGTGATACACCAAGAAGACCCTCAGAGGATACCACAGCCTTGATGCTGAATTTCTCCAGAACAGTGAGAAATAAGTCTGCTTTCTTTATGAATTGCCCATCCTAGATTCTGTTGCAACAACAGGAAATATAAAAACATAAAGTAAGAAAGTTTTGTTCATTTGGGTTTTTGTGACAATGTCTCACTGTATAGCCCAGGTTATCCTCTCACTTTGGGCAATCCTCCTGCCTTAGCCTCCCAAATATTGGGATTACAGGCATGAGGTAATCCCACACTTGGCTCTAAAACACAGAGGTTGAAATCATCAATACTCCCTGGATGATGGAAGAACTTTGAGTGGTATCACCATTCCGGATTTACATGTCTGGGAATTGATCAATGGGCTCAAATCGAAGACCCAGACATGATTCCACTGACCTAAAGACACATGATTTTTGGCAAAGAAGCCAAATACACTGGAGACAAGGCAGAATCTTCTAAAAATGGCCTTAGCCAAAATACATAGCTGCACAAAGAACACAAACAGATCCACATCTGTCACCCTGCACGGAACTCAACTCCAGAGATATCAAGAATTTCAACAGAAACAGAAACTGAACCCCTGAAACTGGTAAAAGAGAAAGTAGGGGGGTGATAGCCTTGAACTCATTGGCACAGGAAAACACTTTCTGAACAGGACACTGACAGCACAGGCATCAAAACCCAACAACTGATAAATGGAACCTCAAGAAGCTAAAAGGACACCATCAGAAAAAGCGGCAGCCTGCAGATGGGAAAAGATCTTTACCAATTAATTCTACGTCTGCTATAAAGTTAGTATTGAGAATACAAAGAAAACAACCCAACTAAAACATGGAGTACAGAACTAAACAGAATTCTCAAAAGATGAAATACAAATGCTGAGAAACACTTAAAGAAATGTTCGACGTCCTTAGCCATCAGGGGAATGTAAATTAAAAACTACTTTGAGATTTCACTTTACCCCAGTCAGAGCACCCAAGATCAATAAAACAAATGACAGAAATGATGACAGATAAGGAGAACACTTACCTATTGCCAGTGGGAGTGAAAACTTGTACAACCACTAGGAAAATCAGTGTTGGATGTTTCTCGGAAGACTGGGAATCAAATCTACCACACTGTCCAGCTATGTTACTCTTGGTCACATACCCAAGGAACCCTGTGTCTTAGTTAATACAGAAATGCTTGCTCGTCTACGGTCCTTGCTACTCTATTCATAACAGCCAGGACTGGAAACTGCCTATATGTTCATCAATAGATGAATGGATAATGAAAATGCAGAATATTTACACAATGGAATATCTTGCAGCTGTTAATAAAAAGGAAATTATGAAATTTGCAGGCAGATGGATAGAGCTAGAAAAAAAATCATCCTGGGTGAGGAAATCCAGGACAAGTTATCATCTTTTCTTTTATATGTGGCTGTTATGCTTTAAGCTTTAGATATGTGTACTCAATCCAAATAACCACAGGGGATAGGTAGCTAATAAGAGAACAGGAGGGGAGAGTCTTCCAAGGAAGGGGAAGTAGAGAACAGTGTTATAAAGAGATAGAGGGAAACGAGGGAAGAGAAGGAAGCAGGACAGAGGAGGGCTGTGGGGAGCGACAGCTAACACTAAGGGCCATTTGAAAAGTCGTATGGAAACTTACTACTCTAGAAGCTCCCTAAAACACGTACATCTATGAAATGAACTTAAACGGAGTCACTACATAATGGGCGAGACAACGCCCCATCTTATACTACCAAGTGGAATCTCCAGTGTGAGGAATGGGTTTCATCTTGTTGAGTCCTTGTACAAAGGAGTCCCGTAGACACCCCACCCCCACCCCAGATCACAAGATGTTGCAAAAGCTACCGGGTGCTCTCCACATGATGGTGAGGCCACACTGGTGAAGAGACAACTTAACGTTTGTCATCAGACATGGAGGCATCGAGCAGGTGCCCTGTTAGAAGCTTCACCCTGACTGACTAGCATTCAGGGTACTGGAAGCTGCTCTGCACACTGCCAGAGGAGAAAAGCAATCATCAGTATTACCCAGCTACAAATCTTTCGCCTACAGCAACAGCTTGCCTGTCGGATACATTAGTGCAACAGTGGCACATATGTTATGGGAACAAATGAGCAGCTTTCATTTGTGTTTTTGCTTTATTGAATTTAAGGCTCACTCCATGGAATGGAGCTCATATATGACAATTGCTAAAGTGATCAAGAGACTGAGGCTATATTGATCATGGGCCTAGGAAAAAGCAATTACTGTTACTCTTCTAAAGGACCTTAGCAATAAAATGCAGCCTAATGAATGGTATGTGTCTAAAGCCACAGATCAGAACGTTTCTCAGCCCTAATCAGAGACACTTTTTCTTGCAATAGATGGGAATTAACAGATAGATACCCACAACTGAGGCAATGTGCAGAGAGTAAGCTGCCTTTATCCAGGCCTTCCTGTCAAGACCCAGGGACATAGATAGAAGCAGAGGTGGAAAGATTTTAAGAGCCGGGCACTCGAAGGAAACAGTGTCTTCCAGACAGCAGGATTGATACAAATAAATTCACAGGGACTAGATGATGGACAGGAGGTAGGGGGGCAAGACTAATTTTCTCCACTGGGGTGTCACTGGATATATGAGCCACACTCCAGGGCAGGTCCCGTGTCCAGGAGTAGCTGACCAACACAAGGCAGACTCCACTGGTTTGGTTTGGTTCTTTTGTTTTGGATATTTTTGTCCTATTGGCTCGTGTGTAGTGTGCGTGTGTGTGTGTGTGTGTGTGTGTGTGTGTGTGTGTGTGTGTGTGCGTGCGTGCATGTGTGTGATGTGTTGATTTTGCAGTTTTGGTGTTTTGTTTTTGCTTTGAGAGAAAGAGCATGAAGTTGTATAGTTAGGGAGGCAGGGAGGCTCTGGGCAGAGTTTAGGCAAGGGGGAAAAGAGTCTGATCAAAATATATTACATAAAATGTTTCTCTTTAAATGAAAATAATTTATTATTATTATTTAAAGGGATTATTAATACTGTCCCAGATGCCACACAGGGGCTCCTTCTGGCTCCCAGTTCCTCTATGCACAGCCCTTGGTTTGCATTTTAAATTACCCATGACCTCCCAGTGTCTTCATTTGTACCAGATGCTGGCCTGTCAGTTCCCTAAGACCAAAACAGAAGGGTGAGACCCAAAGCTGAGCAGGGGAAACCCCTGGTTGTGAAAGCATTTTGTAACTCCTGGGTGGAGCTCAGTCATGTGAGTCCTGCCTGAAATCTGACACTTGGGAAAGACCATTTTTGGGCATAGCTGGTGTGATGACATCTTTGCAACTGGAACTGACATGGTTTTTGTTCCAGGCTCTGTGAGTAACTGTCCCCTCCCTGCCTCCCAAGCCACATTCAGGTGGCACAATGGCCTAGGATTGCCAAATACAATTCCCACCAGCTGTTTCCATGAGTCCAACTTTAATCTCCTCAAACGCAGAATCAGGGCTCATCACATGATCGCATGATACAGCAGGGGTCCAAAGTGTGTGCTCATGAGGTCCAGTGGGCCAGAGTGTGGAAGGTGGCAGGCTAGACAGACAGCAAATAAAGCATGAGCTCTGGAGAGAAAGGGGTTGTGTGTCAGCTTCAGTCACCTCCGTTTAAACCTGGCAGTGAGAAATACCTTCCAGTTAATTAGTGACTGCAGCAGACGGTGCCATCTCCAAAGTTCGCTTTCATCTGCCTTCCCATGTATACCTCAGTCACCCTGAGGTTGACTTTAATATGCCCATTTTGCAGATGTGGGGATTGAGGCCCTAGAGAAGTAAAAATCCTGAACTGGAGGGGCTGACTCCTGACCCATCAGTGGCTCCTGACCGACTTGTCATGCCTGACCTGTAGATGATGGCTTGGAGTTGTGGAGGGATCTGGGTGGCCTGGAGCCCAGAGCCCCTGCCTCTTCTGAGTATCTAGACATCTTCTCAGGGTGGCAGCCTATCTTTTTCTGTCCCTGACTGGGGTGCTCTGTCACTGTCACAATAAAGCCCCCTTACATCTGAACATCAGGCTCTTACTCATAATGCTCAGGCCCTCAGTCATCAAGTCTGTGTTTTGGATGAGATTGTAGGATGCTGGGACCCTGTCTTCCTAGGCCACCCATGGATTCCCCAGACAGAGTGTGAGGCATGTCTAGAAGTTCGGTTAACTTCTGCTCACTGTGTCTGCGTTCACCCATGAGACATATGGTCACCACAGAGAATCTGAAGGTGAACAAAAGCCAGGTTCTCCTTCACTCTGCCATGAAGAAACACAGGAGGAGCAGAGGCAGCTGGGAGCAGGTACCCCAGGGCTTCGACTTGGGACCCAGCACTCTAGTCTTGTCTATGGTTAAAGGTCCAAATAACTCGTTTCTCCCGGACAGTGTGTTTTAGGGACAGCAAGGGGATCAGTCTTGCCAAAAACTAACATGGATGCTGGCATCCATGCTACCTCAGCCCTGCACTGGGAGCTAAGGCTTCATTCGGTTCTCAGGACACATGTATAACATATACATGTGAGCAGACACCAGATGCATTCATCCATGCGTACACACGCACGCTCCTCATATGCTAACACACTCTGTTGGTTTCACATTAGCTGTCTCTGCTCCTTTAGTGCCACCTCCCCGGCACTGGCATAAAGGGCCACACACATGGGCAACATTTGTCTTATCGTAGTTCTGCAAGCCAAAGTGTGATATGAGGGTGTCAACAGTTTGGCACGTTTTGAGACGGGAAGGATTATCTGTCCCCAGCTCTTTCTCTGGTGTGCAGATGCCACCTACTTTGCCCGGCTCTTTGCTTCCTCTCCATTTGCAGGTGTAGCTGCTCCTACATTCTCCTGCTCATTAGAATGCCACCCACCTGCATCAGAGCCACTGCAGGGGCCTAATCCTAATCCAGGTGCCTCTGTAAAGATGCTGTCCCCCAGTCCAGGCTCACTTTGAGGTTCATTCAGTGTGTACCTCTGAGAGGATTCGGTTCAACTCACATCCCCCAACACTAAGCAGGTTAAATTCAGCGTCAGTAACCCTGGTCGTGTCTGCACTCTGGAATCTATCTTAAACATATATTACAGGCTCAGGAGGCTCTTGCTGTAAAAAATTAACATGAAGGATGTTTACATTGCAAAGTGCAGAAACAAAATCCAATCAGATCTAATGCTCAAATGAAACTGGGGAGAAAAGAGGGTTGGAAATGCAGCTTGGTGTTAGCGGCAGCGTTTGCCTAAGCTGGAGCAAGCTTGAGTCCCAGACCAGGACATGAAAGGAAGAGCAGGAGGAGGAGAGGAGAGGAGAGGGGAGGGGAAGAAGGGGAGAGGAGAGGGAAAGGAAAGGAAGGGAGGATATGGGAGAGGAAGGAAGGGAAGAGAACAGGACTGGAAGGAACTAGAAGGGGAGGGAGAGTAGAGGAAGGGAGAAGGCTAGACTGGAGGGGAAGGGAAGGGAGGGAAAGGGAGGGGAGGGGAGGGAAAGGAGATAGGAAGAAAGGAGCCAGGTAAAAAGAGCCAGGTTTGTTTTTTTTTAAGATTTATTTTTATTTTGTGTGTATGGGTATTTCAACTGTTTGCATGTATGTATACCATATGTATGCCTAGTGTTCAGGGAAGAAGGGGACATTGGATCTCCTGGGGCTAGAGTTAAAATGACTGTGAGGTGCCTCCCAGACTGAGGGTGCTGGGAACTGAACCCAGGTCCTCTGCAGCAGTGCATAGTCTTAACTGCCGAGCCATCACTGCAGCCCCAAGAGCGGAAGATGTTTTTTAAAAGCACACAGACAACTGATAAACAGGAAACAGTACAGCAGTTATATCAACTGAAATATATCAAAACATTAAGCAAACGTGAAGGGGGGCTCTAAGTAGCCATCCCTGTGGCCTCTGTAGGCAGGGAACCCGTGATCAGAAACAGCTCTACTAAGAGTGAGCCTCACTCCATCTGGCCAGCCTTACTTAGGGGAGCAGAGACAGACACAACAGCCCTGCTGGGAAATGCTAGATGTTGGGTGGATGGTGCCAGGGAGAGGGGACGCTCTACTTGAGTGAGCTGTTTCCACATTCCCAGTACACTCCATGGCCATGCTACTCTTCATTGTGTATTGAAAGGAACACGCTGCTTCTAGAACTAGCTGACCTCTCGCCCTCCAGCCCAAGAGAGGCCAGTCCTGGTGGCTAGGGATTTGCTTGCCTTGGAGATGGGATATTCTGCCAGTTTTGAGCATGTAGCTGGCCTGGAGGCTTCAGGGGAGGGGAGCAGAGGCGTGGAGGCCTCTGAGTTTGGGAGGCCTGTTGCCACAGCCAATGTCTCTCCTGTGTTCCTAGAGTGGCTGTGAGTGATCCTACTGATGATGGTGGGGCCAGGGTGGGATGAGACCCACAGAGGTTGTCCAGCTATGCAGCCTTGTCAATGAAGAGACCACACAGTGTGCTCCGCCTTCCAGGGTGTCCACTGAATCAGAATGATCATCAGAACATAGGAGGGAGGAGGGGGGCCTAGGGAAGCTGCAAGTCCCTCTAGAGAGCAGAGGTCCTCGGGTGTCCCTTACACATCCAAGAGGTCTTTTTCCTGCAGGACCTTGCAGGCATTCTGGGAAAACAACTGGAAAGCACTCCAGCCTTCCCGACTTTCCCAACTGATGTTGCAAAATACATCTTAAAAGCATCAAAGAACAAGGGAAAAATAATGGGTGGTTGAGTAAAAATAGCATGTTGACGAAAAAGCCTAGACACGCTGTCAAACAAGCTACACAAGAAGGAAAAGCTCACAAGTAAAAGATCAGAGGGGACTTGGAGGGAATGGCGCTCACCGGATCCCCACGTCTGCAGGAATGAAGCCGAGAGGGGCATCTCTGCCATGAGGGAGAGCTAGGGAGAGCTGGTACCCTCTCTGTCTGTCTTAGCTACCTTCCTGTTGCAGTGGTAGAATGCCCTGACAAAAGGGAGAAAGGGCTTATGCTGGCTACAGGTCAAGGGTACAGTCCATCACGGTGGGGAAGTCTCTGTGGTAGGAACTTGAATGACCTGGCCACACTATATCCACACTCAACACACAGGCTCATGCATTCCCCTTAGAAAATGTCCTGGTACACAATTAAGATGGATCTTCCCAAATCAGTCAACACAATCAAGACTGCCCCACAGGCAAGTCCAGGGGCTCATCTCCCAGGTGATCCTAGATCCCATCAGAGTGACAATTAACAACTGTCACAATGTCCCAAGCTTTGGCCAAGGGAGAACATCTGGGACAGGCTCCAGGCTCTGAAGAGCCCAAAGACAAATTGCTCAGGGACTCCTGCCCCTGTCGCTTCTCTGGAAACCGACAGATTCCCAGAAGAACCACAGTCCCAAATGTTCTGAAGATTCTGGTGTCCATCCAGGTGGCATTACCCCTCCCAGTAGGGGTGCATACACCTGCAGACCCCCCGCTTGGTCCTAGTTTAACTCTTTCCGTTTAGCTACTGCTGTTGGATGGACCCCATCATCCCCTCTAACTGATACCTCCATTGATTTCCGCAAACACAAGATACCAGAAGGCAGCCAGAGGGGAAATGTTTGTGTCTTGAGGGAGGTGGAAGGAATAGCATCAGAGCCCAATGAGGAGTTACTAATAGATGGTGACAACCGTCCACACCCTTATTCCTATCCTCCCATTGGCTACTGATGCTTGGGCAGCCATTGGCCAGGGGAACTAGACACACAGGCCAGAAGAGCCACATGGACACAAGCATGCCAGCAAAGGTTGTGTTAGAAACTGGGGCTCACAGCACTGGGCTCTCCTGATGAGAGCCTCTGTCTTACAGCATCTTCCACCCCAGTCTTTTGAATGCTCCCACTGAGCTCCCTTCAGGCCTTCCGCTCTGTTACCAAGAAGGGGATGAAACAATGGAGAAAACATCCCTGGAGGCCTGAGGACCCCCGGAGTTGATGGCATTCTATCAAGTGCAAGGTTAGATAGACCGTGGCCACAGTGCTCTGCAGACATTCCAACAGAGTGATGGAAAATGGTGACAACTGGAGAATTCCCAGGTAGTGACAAGCAACCTAAGGTCTAAAGAACAGGGGCAGGTAGCCTGAGGTCATCAGGGGCCTTTGTGTGGCAGCTTCTTCTGAACTGAAACATTCCCTCCAGGAGGGAAGGAGAGGCTCAATCTACAGAATTTCTCAATGAACTCATGCCAGGAGAACAAACAATAATAAAAAAAATCCAACTAAATCCAAAAACACTGTATATAATTTTTAAGTGTTATATGACCATAAGGCTTTTAATTTTGGTTCATCCATTCATCAAAGAACCATGGATTTTAGATACTGCCACAGACAGACAGATAGACAAGGTCCCAGCTTATAAGAGCCTCACTTGACTCAGGAGCAAGGCTGTGCTATGAAGGTTCCCTATGGGGGATGGGGATGGCTTTAAGCACAGTGTGGTTAGGCCTCTCTAATTACAGAGATGGTTAGAAGAGATTACAGAGGTAAAAGAATCACAGAGCACAGAGCTGGGGTTGGCTCAGGAACAGTGAGCTGACCTAGCAAGGACAAGGACCTGGGTTCTACCCTAGCACTCCAAAACCAAAAGTGAGGCCTCACACCAGGCTTTTTGGTTGCTGGAAACAGTTCCATAGGACCCCCAGGGACCTTTCTCTTCTGCTTATGATGAAGTGAATGATTTCATTCTGTCACATGCTCTCTCTATAGGACCATCAACAGGGCCGGATGGTGGGTAGAGCCACCTCCCTACAGGACCATCAACATGGACAGATGGCGGATAGAGAAACCTGTCTACAGGACCATTAACAGGGATGGATGGTAGCTAGAAACCTTTGAAGAAACTGTGAGCCAAAATGGGCTTTCTTCTCCTTCTAAGTTAGCTACCTCAGCATATTGGTCATCTTTTTTATTGTTGTGCCCATATACCTGGCACAGGCCACTTAAGGATTTCTCTGCACTCACTGTTTGAGGACATAGTCCACAACAGCAACAGCAGGTAGCTGGTCATTTTGCACCCACAGTCAGGAAGCAGAAAGAGAGGATTTCGCTGCTCAGTTCTTTTTCCTTTTGATTCAGTCCTAGAATCCACCCCAGGGAAAGTGCTGCCCACACTAGGGATAGCTTCTCACTTCAGTTAACCCCATCCAGAGAGTCAGTAACTGGCAGAGAAATGCAAATCAAAACCCAAATGATACATCTCCTCCCACAGGTTAGAACAGTAGTTATCAAAAAGATCAAAGACAGCAAGCTTTGGCAAGGACATGGAAAAAGCAGAGCCTTCACAGTGTCATGGAGAAGGTGGAGAATGTGAACCAGCTACTGTAGGAAACAGCATGGAGCTTCCTCAAAACACTACAAATACAATTGCTGTGTATATGATTGATCCAGCAACCCCACCTGCATTCTCTGTGTTCACTAATTGGGAAAAAAATATTCTTGCTACCAGCTAGAAATCAGTCAGAATAAAGACACCCCCAACCCCACCCATCCAAGTTTATTCTTGGCCCTTGAACCTGCCTGGGTGGACTCCTATCTTGCAACAGCAGGGTCACAGAAGTGGAGGAAGACACACCTTGTCCCAGTGCGAACCATATAGAAAGATCTAGAAACAGCCTCAGAAGAATTCCTCTCTGCTTCCTCTCAGAAGATCTCCTAAGAAACAGGCATTATGCGGGAGCTTTCAGAGTAGGTAATTTTCCATCATGAGCTCTCTTTATTTATGATTGTCCATCCTTTGTTGGGGTCATTTACAAAACATTTTCAGTCTTCAGAGTTCTGTGGGGAGAGATTTTTGTGCATTTTTATACTCGCAAATGTCTTTTTCCCCAAGTCTCCACTAGTTATATGGGCCCAGGCTGTCCCAGCTGCCAGGAACACATTCCCCCTGGAAACATGCTTTCCCAACTCTTGGTCTGATGCTGCCTGCCTCCATCTCCAGTCCCTTTTCCTGTCTCTGGGACCTGCCAATCCCTATCCCCCCCCATCGAGCATGGCACCCTAGCCAGTACAGGTTCTGCCTCAGAAACAGCCAACAAGAGTTTGAGTCCAGCACCCACAGCCATTCTATTCCCTTTGGCTATCTTGTTTGAGAACTGAGCCGTTACCAGCCCAAAGACAGAAGTCCCGAGTCCCAATGGCACCCCTAACCAAGGACTCCACTGTTCCTGAAGCCCCCATGTTCTAGTTTTATGAATTATCCAAACCAACATGCCCCCTGGAGGCTTGGCAGTTTTCTCTGCATTTTCCCCTTAATTGTGAGTCATATTGACATAGTTTGTGCTAATTCAACAGCGAGAAGTAAGACTTCCTGTCCAGAATTACAGACCCCTTCAGATCAAATGCGATGAGGTGGCTAAGGTGAACTCCATTTCCCAGGTCCAGAGGCAGCAGCATCTCCCTCTGGACCGCAGCTGCCCCAGCCCCTCCCTCTGGGGTCACCTGCTGTACACTGCATACCCTGGCATTTGTTCCTTGGGACCGTGTGGACTGGGAGTGGTTTTGCTTTGTCTCCAGACCTTCCCAGGGAATACAACTGGGCAAACGGAAGGCTTTGACCTCCGACCCACCCTCTGCCTGGAGCAGGTGACTTTGCCCCATCTCCTGAAGACTGGGACTGGAGGAGCAGAAAACACAGCCACAGGTATAAAGGCATGGTAATGGCTTTCTATTGCTGTAATACAACACCACAACCATGGCAACTTAGAGAAGGGTTTGTTTGGGCTTACAGTCCCAGAGGGCTTAAGAGTCAATGATGGCAGCAAGCAGTAGGCATGGGGCCTGGAGCAGGAACTGAGAAATCAGTCTTGAACCACAAGCAGGAAGTAGAGAGTGAACTCAAAATGGGACAAATCTTTAAACTCTTGACTTCCATCCCCAGTGACATACCTCCTCCAACATGGCCACACCTCGTAAACTTTCCTAAACAGTGCTACCAACGTGGGACCAGTTACTCAGATGCCAGAAACTATAGGGGGCATTTCATTCAAATCATCATACACAGCATCCTCAGGGCTCCTTGGGCATCAGCACCAAGACACCAGGGCAGGATGGCAGTGGTCCTGATGGGTGTGGTCCAGATGGGTGTAGTCCAGATGGGTGTGGTCCAGATGGGGACCCATCCTCAGACACAGTAAAAGTAATTAATGAGGGCCAGGGTAAGGGCATCTCCTGAGTTCACATGAGGCTGAGCCACATCTCTGCTTCCCCTCCCTCACAGTCCCCTGACCTCTGACCTCCACACGAACTGCTGAAATCCTATTAGCTCAAACAAAGACCAATCTGAAGCTGGTTTTGTATTTGGATATTCTTTCCTGTTCCCTCTGCTGATGAAATTTCAAGTCTGAATCATAAGATTAGGCTGAACAAAACCTGCTAGATGAATGATAAAATTGGCGTGCAAGGTCAATACTTCTCCCAGCTCCTGGAGCATTTCTAACATCATGTACGGCCCCTGAAAGAAAACCAAGCTGGTGGGTAAAGGCATGAATCACCTGTCCCCAGACATGAAGGACCACAGAGGGCAGTCTCCACATCGGCCCAGTGTGGCTTCCTGAGTGAGACCTCCACTCAAAACCCTTTCTTGAGCTTCCTGAACACACAATCTCAAAGGCTCAGCCATGGCTGTCAGAAACCCCCAGCTGCAACACTTGCCTTGCACCAAGAGCACCCCTGAAGGCCAGGTGCTGCTGCAGCAGCTGAGCCTGCCCAGTGGCCCTGAACCTACTTGCTTCCTCCTGGGACTCAGCCCGCGTGCCCTCATTGAATTGAAACCCTTCCTTTTCTAACACCTCACAGGACCCCAAATATAGGGAGGAGACCAGCTTGTCCAGTCACCTGTAGCCCCCTCTGTGTGGGATGAATTGACTCTAAAATAACCTAGAACCACGTGGGAGTTAGCAGGAGTATCATGGAAACTGGAGAGGGAATCTCCATGGCAACCAGCTCTCTATCCCTCTCTTCCCTGTTGCCTGGTCCACACTTTCTCTCTCTAGAACATGTGGCCTGAGATTTTTCCATATCCTGCAGCAACACCTAACAGGTCTCTGTAGATTTCAGAATTGGGCAAAACTAAGCATTGGGTGCTCAGTCCCTGGGCTAAGCAAGGAAACAGAACCCCACAACCTTTCTGGAGCCAGCAAAAGAAATTAGGATAAAGTCATGAAGGATGAGGGTTTGCACCAGCAGGCGATGACTGGTGCCCTTATTAGTGAGAAAATGAAGTCATGAAGATTCACAAGGATGGAGCATGAGAAGACAAAGGGCAGGCAGGCAGGCAGGCAGAGGCTGGAGAGGGAGGGTAGCCCCAGGCACAAAGCACCAGTGAGAGACAGTCCCAGTGGAACCAGAAAGAGGCTAGGAGAGGATCTCCAATGTACCTCGGCTGGGTTTCACACTTGCGGGAACCAGAACCACGTGTGGTTACGGCCTGATGGGTACTGTGTCACAGCAGTCACAGGGGGCTCATACAATACCACAGGGGTGTGTGTGGCTTTTTTCTGAGTGTACTGTATCAGCCATACTGCTCACTAGAGCAGCCAGCAATTCGTTCCATCTTCTAAAGCCTGCTTTAATGCCATAGTGTCTACAGTCACAAAGGACACTGACGCTGACCAATGGGTGACAGGAAAGGAATAAAGGAACTTGCTGTTCTGCAAAGAAATTTTGTTTCCCCGAAGTTCATTTCTTATGAAATGAAAAGGCTTAAATTAAAATGAATCACCTACAACGGCTGACATTTGAAAATATTGTTGACATGTCTTCCATATATACAGGTTTTTCAAAGACTTGTGTTATTATAATTGTACATATTTATGGGGCACATTATAATACACACACACACACACTGTGAAATGTGCATTTCCATCCTCTTGGACATTGACTATTGGGAACTATTGAGCACTTTATCTAGTTCTTTATAAAATATACAATATCATCCAGTGCCACTCTTCCTTTAACACTTGCCCCTCCCCTTCACCTTGCAGTGACTCTAGTGACCTCTGCTCTACTCTATGACACCGCCTTCCCTGGCTTCCACACATAAGCAAGAACATAACGCTCGTCTTCCTGTGTCAGGTTCGGTTTACTTAACATAGTCTCCTCCTTGGAAAGGATCATATTTATGCTCCCCACTGCCACTCAAACCTACTCAGCTGACTCCGCAGCCCCAAGAAGGCTGCCCATCGGTGTGGTGTCCTCTCCTTTGCTGAAACTGGTGAACACACAGAGATTTGTTTCCTTTGCAGATCACTCGCATCATGAAGGGGTTCACCACACTGTGGGAAACCCCACTTGTTTCCTTCGACTTGGCTCTGCACTCCCATTAGCCTCACATATTTGCAAATATTTCAAGTGGACGGAAAGCCATGCTCAGACCAGAAGGGGCTTCACCAGTCCTGCCTTTGTTTATTCTTATGCAATTAGTGACATCATATCTTTTTTTAAAAAGGACTTTCAAGGGTGATGTCTTGATCTGTATCGTGTCCCTTGCCGACTCTTTCTCTTGCTGCCTGCTCTCATTTCGTGAGGAGCTTGGTTTACTGCAAGTTTGGGTAAATAGTGTTCTTCTGAGTAATTAGTATCCAATTAGGCCACAGTTTCTTGTCTGTGTGAGTCAAGCCTCTTACCCAACCCCTGGGAAGAATTAAATAGGTCAGGCCTCTGTTTACAGACCAGAGCCATGCTGACTGCTGCAGGCACTGTTCAATTATCCCTGGTAGCCAGAGAAAGACAGTCCACATTCTTGGTCCTTGTGAAAGGGGCTGAACCAATGGCCAGGTGATCTGGGTACTTCTTCTCTGACATGGGCTGTGGGAGGTTCCACAGCTATACTGACCATGAAAGAAGCCCAGCCCCACCCTGTAAGTGACAAGGTCCCCACAGGCAGACACTTACTGGAAAGGATACCTGTGATGAATCTCCCTGCTGACTAATGTCTAAATTGCTTTACTGTTCCCAACTGTGTATTAAATCTCCTAAAGTGGATGTGTATTCACACGTATGTTTACATAGACATGGGGACCAGAAGGCAACATCTAGTATTGTTCCTGCTAAGCCAGATAACTTGTGAGCCCCAAGGATCTACCTATGTCTCCCCTGTGCTGGGGAGGTAAGTATGACCACAACTCCTGGTGGGGTTTTTTGTTTTGTTTTGTTTTGTTTTGTTTTTAAATGAGAGTTGTAGAGATCACACTCAGCCCTCACGCTTGAAAGACCAGTGCTCTACAGATTGAGCAGTCTCCCTCAGACATTTTAAAATACAGCTGTCCCTCAATATCCACAGAGTACTCATTCCCAGAATCCCTCTGTCAGCTTCCTAACACAATCTGTGTATTTTAGTTCCCTTATAGAGGCCGGTCTATGCAATCTGCCTGTATACTTTAAACACCTTTAGATTAATTGTGATAGATAAACAGTGTGAATGCAATATAAACAGTATACTCTGGTTAGGAAACAATGACAAGAATAAGTCAGTAGAGGGGCCCCATGTATCGAGAGCCTACAGAAGAGGAGGGCAATCTGAGGCTAGAAAGGAGAGGGAAGAACTGTGTGGGTGGGTTGTGAGCTGACTGTGTGCGTCTCACCATGGTGGATATCTTGCTGAATTGCTCTGCACATACCTCCTAAGAAGAAAAGCACTTGCTAATGTAAACCCAAGATCATTGGACAAATTTGTTATCAAAGCAGCCGGAATAAAACTGGTCCTGGTCCTAGAATCTCCTTTCATTTCCTTTTTTTTTTTTTTTTTCACTCTCTAGGGTCTACCCTGATGCCCTTTGTTCCTGGTGTGGCGATGTGCACACCTTCTGTAATAAATAGATCTAGTTAAATGTTTATCATTTTCATTTATTTCCCCCCAGCTAAAAGTTATGTATCTGTTTCTACTACTATTATTTGATTTTTTTTTAGGTTTAATTTTTTTCACTCTTGTCTGCTTCATATTTATTGTTTCCTTCTTCCTCTTTCTGGGTTTACTTTTTCATCTCTTAACGTGAAAGGTTAGGTCTTTTCTTAGCTGTTTCCCACAAACTCTAACATGCTGTGTTGTTATTCTCGTTTAGTTAAAATAGTGTTAATCCATCTTACGACGTCTTCTCTGACCCATGAGCTATTTAGAAGCCTGTTGTTTAACTTCCAAATATTTGGGGATTTTCCACATTCTTCTGTTGTTGACATATTAAATTCTGCTGTGAGCAGAACATAAACTTTGTATGATTCCAATCCTTTTAAATCTGCTAAGGCGTGGTCTTGGTTGAGCCCATGATGTGTCTGGGCATCTGTACAAAGAATGTATGTTCTGTGTCTGTCGTGGTTGATAGTGACATCCAATAGACATCTTCAAAAATAGCATTTTCCAGGGCTTGCATGTCTTTACCAATTTTATGTTCACTCAAATTTTTCAAATTTTTTTAATTTTTAATTTAAATTAGAAACAATCTTGTTTTACTTGTCAATCCCAGTTCCCTTTCCCTCCCAGCCTCCCATGCCCCCCACTGACCCCACATCCCACCCCCATTCACTCCCCAGGGAGGGTGAGGCCTTCCATGGGGGATCATCAAAGTCTGTCACATCGTTTGGGGCAGGGCCTAGGCGCCCCCATGTATCCAGGCTGAGAGAGCATCCCTCCATGGGGAATGGGCTCCCAATGTCCATTTGTGCACTAGGGATAAATACTGATCCACTACCAAAGGCCCCATCGACTGCCCAGGCCTCCTAACTAGCACCCACGTTCAGAGGGCTTGATTTGGTCCAACATTGGTTCCCCAGCTTTACGACTGGGGTCCATGAGCAACCCCTTGTTCAGGTCAGCTGTTTCTGTGGGTTTCCCCAGCATGGCTTAGTGCTTAGCTGTGGTGTCTGCTTCCGTCAGCTACTGGGTGAAGGCTCTAGGATGTCACTCAAATTTTTATGTAAGGGGTGTGTGTACATGGTGTGTGTGTGTGTGTGTGTGTGTGTGTGTGTGTGTGTGTATGACATGTGTACATGGTGTGTGTGTACATGGTGTGTGTGTACATGGTGTGTGTGTGCATGATGTGTGTGTATGATGTATGTGTGTGTGTACATGATGTGTGTACATGATGTGTGTGTGTACATGAAGTATGTGTGTGAGTGTGTACATGATGTATGTGTGCATGGTGTGTGTGTACATGGTGTGTGTGTTGTGCACACATCCACAACAGGCACAGAACATACATTCTTTGTACAGATGCCCAGACACATCATGGGCTCAACCAAGACCATGCCTTAGCAGATTTAAAAGGATTGGAATCATACAAAGTGTGTGTGTGTGTGTGCAGGATGTGTGTGTGTGTGTGTGTGTGTGTGTGTGTGTGTGTGTGTGCATGAAGTGTGTGGGATGTGTATACCACAGTGCACGTGTGTGGTCAGGGGACAACTCTGTGGAGTCTGTTCTCCCCTCCCACTTATATGTGGGCTGTGGGAATTGAACTCAGATCACCAGGTTTGTGCCGAGAGCTCCTTTATCCACTGAGCCTTCACTGGTCCGTGTTTCCTCATCCTATAAGACATGCCGGCCCCTTTCCCCTCTGGCTCTGTCTGGTTTTGCTTCCATTCTTGCACGCACCGGGAGTGTCACTTCTCCGTGGTGGCCTGACCCTCTGTCAGAACCAGACCCTCATCCCTGTCATCTTTCTGATGCTAGCATCCGCTCAATTTTGATTATTTATCCTAGCGTCCCTTTCTGATCTGTTGTGGGAAGTCATTCAGCCAATAGTCTTTGGGGTACTGGGCTACTAAGGTGTGGTCTCAGGTGCTCCGTGTGGACTGATGAGAGGAGAAGAAGCGTGTTCTCGCTCTTTCTTGTGTGGTGGTTAGAGATCTAATCACAGCTTCCTGTTCCCCCAGGCCAGAGGACTGCTACTCTCTACCTTTATTGCCATTCGAAAGTGTTCCCCAAAAATATTTTTTGGATCGTGAATCAACTTTATTTTCCAAATTTGACTTTATTTCTTTACATTTGTTCATCTTTTCTCACTTGAACTTCTGAAATATTTCAGCTCTTTTTTTTTCTTGATGTACACTGGGTATTTATTTCTTTAACCTTTTGTTATGAAAACATTGTAACAGGTTGATCAAACAATTGTTTGGGTGTTTTTCAAAAGACAACTAGACCAGGAATACTTAAAGCTAAAACAACATAAATATAGTACAATCTGACATATACTAATTTGGTACTTACATTTTGTATATACAGAAAAACAAAACAACAAAACCCTTCTCTTCACTATCTGTAATAGTCTCAAATCTTTCTTTTCCCAAATAAGCATTTGATATCCTTTTATTCGGGCCCCCATGGACTCCCTTACTCATGCCTGTACTGACCCTTTGCTTTTGCCTGTCTTCACTGGCACATTTTAAAATAGGTTTTGCATGGGTCACCCATGCCCATCTTTTGTGGGTTTTTTATGCTCATATAAGCTCAGCCTTTGGATGAGAGTACTCACCAGGTGCGCATCATGTAATTACAGGATAGCTGACTGTGAGCCCTCCATCCTGCTGTTTTTCCTGTGTCCCCCAGACCTCCTTTATTTCTTCTCTTCCCACGCTAACTTTCTTTTGGGGTAGATGCATTTTTTACTGTTCTATTTTATACAGTTATATATATTGAGTTATATATACTGAATACAGCTTTTCACAGGCAACGTAGCATCCTTAGAATCTCATGTTTGTATCTGTTGCTCTGTTTATTTCTCATCTAATTTTAATTCAAAAATACATTTATTTGCCTTAAATTTTTAACTTTTTTTTAAAGACAGGGTTTCACTGTGTGGCCCCAGCAGGCTTGGAACTCACTATGCTGACTAGGATAACCTTTAACTGAGAAATCCTCCTGCCTCTGCCTCCCAACTGCTGGGATTAAAGGCTGTGCCGCCACACCTGGCAAATTTCAAGTAACTTAAGTTATATTCACTGATTCCTAGTGATATTCTGCTATAGTCATAGATTAGTGCCTGGTCCAATTGTCATCATAGAGGCTTCATCCAGCAAATGATAGAAACAGAAGTAGACCCACAGCCAAACATTAGGCAGAGCTCGGGGAATCCTGCAGAAGAGGGGGAGGAAGGATTGTAGGATCCAGAGGGGTCAAGGACATCACAAGGAAACCCACAGAGTCAACTAACCTGGGTTCATAGGGACTCACAGAGACTGAACGGATAATCAGGGAGCCTGCGCGGATCTAAGCTAAGCCGTCTGCATACATGTTACAGTGTGTGGCTCAGTCTTCTATGGGTGGGAGTGAGGGTGTCCCTGACTCTGCTGCCTCCCACTGGGTTGCTCATGCATCTTTGAAGTGAGGGAATGAGCCTAGTCGTATTGCAACTTGACATACCATGTTTGGTTGATTGCCCTGGGAGGTTTGCTCTTCCTAAAGGGAAACAGAGGAGGAGTAGAGTCGGGGGGAGGTGTCAGAGGGGGCAAGGAGCAGAGGAGGGAGGGGAAACTTCAGTCGGATACAATATATGGAGAATAGTTTTTTAAGTTGCATTTACTTATTTGACGTGGGAAGGGTATGCCCATGTGCCCACACGCGTGTGATGATGTACAGAGGGCAGGCCCATGGGCTCACATGCATGTGAGGGTCAGGAGACTCCTCTCCTCCCAGCATGTGGACCTAGGATTGATTATTCACTTGTCAGTTTTGGTGGCACTTCTGATGAGCCACACCTGGTTCCCTAAGTAACTTTGAAGGGAAAAAATTAACAAGGCGGATATGTTGTATGTATCCATGCACCTAGCAGCACTGGCAATCTTTAAATCATGTGACCATAGGTTTCTTAGCCCTTAGGGTTTGAGGAACTCAGTTTAAATTTATTATCATAAATTTACTGTGGGTTCCCCGGAAGTGAATTCTAGGAGCTGGTATTTGTTTGCAAATTATTTTGTTTCCATTTCCAAATGACTATTTTCCACGCACATGCAAATCACAGGCTAATAGGGCTTATTTACTCTCTGTCAATCTGTCTGCTGTCTAACACATCCTGTTTCTCTCTTTGGCACTGTATGGTTTCTGATGGGAAGTCTGTAGTCATTCTCGCTCTCTCTGCAATTTGTTCATTTTTTCTATGCTCATAAGGGTTTTCCTATCCCCAATTTAAGCTATTTTAATATGATACTTTATTGTGGAGTATAAGCACATGTATATGTGTAGGTGTGTGCATGTGTGCACAGCATGTCTGCGTGTATGACCTACAATAGGCCTGTTGGGCTCCTTGGATGCCTGGGTATGATTTTCAGCAGATCTGGAAACATTTCTGCCATTATCCCGTCAGTGTTTTCTGCCACTCTGGTGTCTTCAAGGAGGCTTGGGCTGGAGGACTTTATTCTTCTCTGCACATCACAGGCTCAGCCCCAGCTGGGTATCAGGTTTTGAGTCTCTCTATGCTTCTTACTAAGTCATACTGCATGTTGACTGGTTCCTTGGCCAGTGTGTGACCTAGTCGCCTTTTGGTTCCTTTCTCAATCCAGCTATGCAAGTTGTACCATGTATAAATCTCATAGGTATCATATCTAGTGTGATTTACTGTCTGGACAACTCTGGCTTTCCTTATTGGCTACAGGGATTCACTTTGGAAGGAAGCTAAGTAACCCAAAGGCCAGACAGATGCCTAGAGGGCCTGTTTAAGCTTACCCGGGGGACATCTAAAATGACAATGCTCTGTCAGAGCCTACTGCTGTCCTCAACATGAGTGGCTTCTCCAGGCTTCTAGATGGACCCTCTGCTCTGCTCTGTCAGAATTAATATCTTCACATGGAACTTGGACTTTATAGCTCCATGGTCATTCTACTGCAGAGGAGCAAACACCACAAAAGTCCCCACAAAATCGCTGCAGCTATTTTTCTTTTTTCTTTTTTTTCCCGAGACAGGGATTCTCTGTGTAGCTTTGTAGACCAGGCTGGCCTCAAACTCACAGAGATCCGCCTGCCTCTGCCTCCCCTCCCCCCAAGAGCTGGGAGTAAAGGTGTGTGCCACTGCCACCACCACCCAGCCTCTGAAGGTATTTTTTCTGTGGTGCTCCCTCCTCTTTGAGCTCTGCTCTATAACTTTTCATGGCATTGGTTTCCTCCTACCCCCTGAACTGTTACAGCTGCTTCTTCAACTCATTGAGTCTACTGGATTCTGTTTAGATGCCACGGCTGCATGTCTGCATTTATTGTCTGAAAAATGCCTCTGGATAGAAAGTCAGGCACTTGTAGAGTTTAATATTCAGTTTGCCTATTACTGAGTCTTATAGTCGCCAGGGTTTAGGTGTCACTTGTCCCCTAAAGGCTCATGCATTAGAGGCTTGCTCTCCGGACTGGAGATGGGAGAGATAGATGTTGAGACTCTCAAGGAGGAGGCAGATTATGTCAATAGGTTGTCTTTACTCTCCCAAGGCTGATTTGCTGCAAAAGAGTAAATCTACTTGAGAAGAGTGGAGGTTTCCAGTAGGAGAGGAATGGGAACAATGAGGGAATATGATCCGAGTATTATACACATGTCACAATCAAACTCATTCTATGCACAACTAATGTACATTCTTATTAAGGTTTCTATTTGAAAACAAGAAGTGAATCTTATTTCTCCCCTGTTCTGGTTTTCTCTCTTGTCATATGATCTCTGTCTCTCACACAAAATTTCTCCACAGAGCCTCCTACATTGACAGGAGGCTCTGACCTAGCCCAGGGAAGGAAATAGAAGGGAAGTTCCCTAGAAAAAGTCAACACAGTCACCTGGATTTCAGCCTCTCTAAGCTAAATAAACCTCTTTCCTTTACATGCTCTTGGGTCTCAGATACTGCATTATAACAATAGGAAACATACTAACAATAGCATCAGACTATCTACCATCCCACATCTGAGAACAGCTGTCCAATCTATTGTGTCCAGATGTCAAGGAGTTCATGTGAGACAGGAAGCCTGGGTCTTGTTATTTCCTCAGGATCAGAAAGGCAGCAATGTTTATTTTTTTAACTTAATTTGCGTCAATAGTTACTTCTCCTTCTGTGAGTTTTGTGTTTGTTTCCTTGCTTTTGTGGTCTCTTTTTCTTAGATTGACGCCTGTGCTTTGTGGTATTTTCTTAATTAGCTAAATTTGACTTTATCATATCTAATGGTTTTAAGTTCCTACTCATTAAATGTCAACTTTATCTATTGGTAGAGTTTAAACACTGTGTGTTCCCATAGGCTCCTGGTTTGAAGGCTTGGTCCCCAGCTGGTGGAGGAGGCGGGGATAACTGGAGGAAGTAGGTCACTGGGGTGAATCTCAACTCCTGCCCACTCTGTTCATCTCTGCTTCCTGCCTCCAGCACACACTCCTGCCAACCTGCCGTCCTGCCGTCCTGCCTTGCCTCAGGCCCAAAGCTGTAGAGCCAGCTAACCTTGGGTTCAAACCTCTGAAAACCTACATCAAAAAGAAATCCTTCCCTCAATTCAGGGATTTGTCTTGGGAATTTTTTTCTCCGTATTGCTTTGGAGCCTGGGCTGGCACTCGCTCTGTAGACCAGGCTGGCCTTGAACTCACAGAGATTCACCTGCCTCTGCCTCCCGGGTGCTGGAACTAAAGGTGTGTGCCACCAACGCATGGCTGTCTTAGGAATTTGTCACAGCTACTTATACTAGTCCCTTACACTCCCTTTCCTGTCCTTTCTTTCTTTTCATTTTATTTGAAAGTTCTAACATGGAACTATAATCCTCACGTTTTAGTTTTAAATTTTCAGGATCTGTAATTAAGTTAGGACACAGTGAACACACCAGAGCGAATGAATCTTGACCAAGTGAGCAATGCTCTAGGCTCATGCAGTGACACACCACAACTCACCTCCATAAAGTACACCGTTCAGTGTTTTCCAGAGACTCTCCATGGTGGGATATTCATCACCACCAAAGAAAACCTATGCATCACAGTGCCTCTTATTCCCTGTATTTCTTTTGTTTGTACTGGGAACTGAACACAGGCCCTCACACATGTTAAGCAAACACTCTATCATTGAGCTACACCCTTATCCAGTTAACAATAGCTCCCCATCTTTCCTCTAAACCCTTGGCAACCACTGATCTGTTTTCTGTCTTGGCAGACTTGTTCATTACAGAGTGTGGCAGACACAGAATCGCACAGGAGCTTGTACTCTGTGACTGGTTCTGTTCATTGAATCTACTGGCTTCAGCTTCCACCCGAGTTGAGTGTGGGTTGCATTTCATTCTTTTCCATGGGAAATGATGAGTCCTGTTTTGTCTCTCCATTCCTCGGCTATCTTTGGATATTATGAACAACACTGCTAGGAACGTCTGTGTACAAATGTCTGTGCGGACACGTGTTTCCAATGCTCATGGAGTGGAACTGCTGAGTCAGATGGCAACTCCAAGATCAACTCTTTGGGGAATTGTCCAACTGTATTTCAAAGCCACTGTATTACCAATGTTTTCCAGTCTGTCTTTCCCTTCTTTCCCTGAGCTATCCCAGAGGGTGACACACAACACACTATGACTCTTATTTGTGGAAGTTTTTTTTTTTTCAGTGAAGATTTAAACTCTGTTTATTTATATAGCCATCAATTCTCTTTCCTAAGATCAAAACTGGTTTTCTAAGACTATCGTCATTTGTACATAATTTCCTTTTTTAAATTTTTATTTCTAAAATTAGCATACAAAACATTAGTTTTCACTGTGGCATTTTCAAATATCTTGATTTCTTTTCTTTCTCTCCTCCCATGCTTCTGGCCTTCCTTATGCCCTTCCATTACTGGCAGCCTCTTTTCTACTTTGGTGCCACACGTGTCCTGTTAATTTCTGTAACTTTCTCAACAGCATTTCCCTTCTTCTCATGGTCCCCTCCCTAATTTCATTACCCATGCCTCCACTCATCCCACATATATACACAACCATAAGCATTGAAAGTCAGAACCCACTATGAAAGAGGTCTTGTAGTATCTGCCTGAGTCTGTTACCTCTTCTCCTAGCCAGGCTTCCTATTGCTGTGATAAAACACCATGACAGCTTGCAAACTGTCTCTCTAGCATTCGGGTGAGCAGGATCCACTTTTCCTTACATGCTTGCATTCTCACTCAGAGACTATAACTAAAAATACTATGGGTGCGGTGAGTTTGGGTGGGAAAGATGGAGGAGAGATTGCTAGTATCATGTTTCATTTGAGATAGGTAAGAAGAGGCCCTAGCATCACTGAAAAAGGGGATTGATTTGTTTTATTTCCATCTTCAGCAGAGCCACAAAGTCAGTAGCAGGATGGAAGATTCACTCCTTTAGAACAAAGCCACCATGAATGGAGTCTTTCGGGACCCGAGACTGGAGCTATGGATAGTCCATTGATGGTGAAAGTCCTTCTGTATATATGTTTCTGTATATATGTTTCTCTTACTGGTTGATGAATAAGACACTGTCTGGCCAATGAGGCAGGAAGATAGGTAGGACTAAAACGAGGAGAATTCTGGGAAAGAGAGAGCCTGCCAAACACAGTCGCCATGTAGGCCACCAAAGGAGTAACAGGCTTGGACCCTTTTCTGGTAAGATAAGATCATGTGGAAATACTTAGATTAATAGAAATAGATTAATAATTAAGATAGAGATAGCCAATAAGAAGTCCTAGTCATCGGCCAACAATTTTATAACTAATATCGCATCTGTGTGCTTATTTGGGGCTGAAGCAGCATCGGGAACTAGAAGGACAAGAAACACTGCAACAGTCTATCTATCACTCAGCTTGCTTGGTGCAGCAGATTTCTCAACTGCCTTTCCCTCAGCCTTCTGGTATACCAGATGCTAGGAAAGATTCTGGATCTGGAGTAGAATCCTCCAGTCAGATGCTGGAAAGAGACAAACAAGGTGTGAGCAAGCAAATCTTTGGCCATCTGAGGTCAGTGGAGTAGGTGTGTTGGTTTCTTCTGGCTGGGTTTTTGAAATCCAGTTCCTAGAGGCAGGTGCAAGGCAGTAGGTGGTGGGAGGAGTTGATATATGTGTGATTGGGCATTTCCCCTGGTGGTAGTCGCTCCTAATTACATAGCAACCAAATATTCCCTGATCTCCCCGAGGTTCTGCAGGACTCATCACACTCATCTGGAGTGCATTCTGCAGTCTGGGTTGTGAACGGCAGCCACTCATCAACACAAGAGGTGGGGCAGTTAGCACATTTTTCTGCAGAGAGTCAAACTGGATAAATGGTTCATAGAAAGGTTTGTCTAAGAGGAAAAGTTAAATGTGCTACCAATTGGAATGAAACTTGAAAATGTCTGAAACAAACCCTGGTGACTCAGAGGAGGCAGAAGGACTATTAAACATGATTTACTATGCTGACCAGAAATATATTTGGCAATGGAAAGTTAGTGCTGGAGAATTGAGAAATATTTGGAAACAGTTTGGCATAAAAAAGAAACACTGCCATCAAACAATATCTGAAAATCAGAATCTAATAACAAGCCACAAATGTCCTTCCTTAGTGCAGTAGACAGGGTGCTAGACTCACAAGAGCAGGCTACATTAAAAGATCAAAGACTCTGGTGGATGAGCATTAAAAGCAAGAAATGGCAGATGACAATGTTGTACAAGAAGCAAGCTTTTCCTAACACAGGAAAACCCAGTGAGCCAGGGTTGGTGTCATTTCTACAGATGGGAGTTTGGAGGGAGGACAAACATTTGAAAAATGGTAAGGAGCCCCCTCAAAATGGGTGTTGGTCTTAGAAGTTCTGCACTTGGTGGCATCCCCTGTGACACCCATGAATGCTATGGCTGATGTCTATTTCCTTGGCTATTCCAGGGGAGCTAGAAAGGCAGAGCACGTCACAGCTGGAAGGCCCTGGCCAAGGAAAAGAGCCGGCGAATGGACTCCTGAGGCTAGTGCTCCCAAGCCCGGTCACAGGCGGCTGTGAAGGTACAGACCTGGCCTTAACCCGAGGCTGGAGCATGGCGACTGCTGCTGAAGACACATTTGCAGCTCAGGCAGCTTCAACACTGCATGAGAAGGAACCCCAGTGAAGGGACTCAGCCATTCCTCCTGCAGGTTCTCACACAGCTCCCAGAAAGAACACTAGTGAAAAATTAACATCAGTGTAAATGCACACTCACATATCCCCAAACAGTGGAGATGGGCCAAGACACAAGATGGAGAGATAAATGGGTTTTGCTGAATGGAAAAGTGTTCTAAGGAAAGTGGAACTCAACAGAATCAGTATGTTTGGGGGCGGGCAGGCGGGGAGCAGAGAAGACAGTGTCGGAGTTGATGCCATTCAAAAAATGTTTACTTCTTAAAACACTGTGACTGAAAAACCCTATGTGCACACAACCAAGAAAATGGAGACAATGGGAATGACAAGTGGGAATGACAAGGATAAAATCTTTCTCCTTTTGACTAAGCCAACCAAGAACAAAGGGGGAAGTTAGACATTTCCAGAGGGGGAAAGACATTATGGGTGGAATACAAAAATGCAGGCAAGGGTCAACTGATGAATTCCAAACAACCAAACAAATCTCGTGCACAGAAGAGAACAGGAGACAGGAACATCAGGTGGACGTTTGATGGCATTCAGTGATTGTTAACTGGATGGGGCCAGTTCTTACTTTTTGAATACATTTTAAAGAAATATTTATACTCCTCTAAATCAAGATATGATTTGTTCACTATCCTGGGAGGGAGAGGCAGTGAGAGAGGAGGTAGGTATAGGAGGGGGAGAGGAAGACCCATTGTGAGCTCGTCCACCTGAAGCTGTACCTTTCTCTCTAATAATGTTGAATAAAAAGCTTGAAAAATGAGGACTCAGAGGGTAAGGATGCTTAGTGTGCTAACATGGCAACTTGAATTCAATCCCCAGAACTCAAGGAAAGGTGAAAGTTGTCCTCTGACATACACATACACATGAGCACATAAGTATGCCTTTTTAATTTTGAAAAAGTACTCTAAGGAAGGAACAGAATGACAGGTGGCTTTAATATCCTACTCTGAAAAATATAATAGAAATATCTTCAAATGAGGATGCTTTAGGAGCAAATTATCAACCCTACTTTAAGGAGAAATTTTAAATGTGAGTGTATTACCATCCACAGATCAAATTTAAAGCACAATTAAAATATCTCAAAAGAGGCTTTCAAAGTTCTAAAGAACTAGGTTATATCAACTATTTCATAGCAGAGAAAAAGATACAGAGATAGAGCCTGTCTCCAGAGGCTAAATTAACCCCGGCTCCAGTGATACAAAAAAGAAAACTATAGTCAGACTCAAATAGAAATAACTTTCAAACCCTAAAGTACTTACAATGTATCTTAAAGGACTCTCTAGGGTCACTGAGGGAAACTTGCACTGTCTAACACAGAATGGCTTTAATATTAGAAAATCTGACATCTGATGCTTGTGTCAGTAGTTCCTTCTAATGGTGGTGTAAAGTACTTTAAATGTCAGCCAAACACTTGTAAAGTAAGTGGGGTGTGGTGTGGATACAGGCTCTGGAACTGGACAGGACACCATGCCGGGGGCAGGGAGGAAAAGGTGTAGGGGGAGAGAGCTGAGAGCTTTAGGATACATGAGATGTCAAGGAAGCTATGGGGGCAGAGGAAGGGCACAGGGAGAGCTGGGAGTTGGGGAGAAGAGGAGGAAGAAAACAAACAAAAACAATCTGTTTGAAAATGCCACCATAAAAATCTAAACCCGCTGGGCAGTGGCAATACACATCCTTAATCCCAGAACTCAGGAGGCAGGTAGATCTCTGTGAGTTCCATGCCAGCCTGGTCTACAAGAGAGTTTTGGGACAGCCAGGGCTTCACAGAGAAACCCTGTCTTGAAAAACAAACAAAATCTAAAACAAGGTGTGCTGATTTAAATTTTAAAATAAAAAAGGACCTGGGGAAATATTAATAATTGAAGAATGGCTCTGCCCCTTTCACGTGGTGATTATACAAAGGACAGCATCTTACAGGATAGAGGAACAGAGGTATCGTTTCTATAAAAATCAGAAGGGACCCTGTCTGCTTGAATTATCACTTCCCACCGCAGAGAAGGTCTCAGTCCTTTTGTGTGCTCTGAAATAGAAATTCCAGCTGTAACTATGGACAGGGGAAGGTCAAAAGTTCACTCTATGCTGATGACAATTAAATAACATTAAATAATTGGTTCACAGGGGACCAAGGCTAAAACACAGAATTAGAGAGAAAGCTTTAGTAAGGGGGAAATTTTAAAACTGCTAAATATAGTTCAGCAACCTTCCCACACACTCCATAAACAAACTGGAAACGCATTCTTACTTCAACAAGTCATTCCAGTCTTCCAAAGACACACACACACACACACACACACACACACACACACACACACACATGCACGCACACAGGCACATACACACAGACACGTACATACACACATACATATATACAGACATGCACACACATACATATACATACACACAGACACATATATATGCATACATACAAACACACAGAAAAACAAAATTCAAAACAAAAGCCAACAGAAGAGATACACAATATGTTGGTATGTTATGAAATCTGTAATAGGGGTTGGAGAGATGGCTCAGTGGTTTAGGGCAGTGGCTGCTCTTCCATAGGTTCTGAGTTCAATTCCCAGTGCTTACATGGTAGCTCACAACTATCTACAGCAAGATCTAATGCTCTCTTCTGGTGTGTAGGCAAAGTACATAAATGCACGAATAAATAAATAAATCTTTAAAAGAAATGTATAATGTATCAAAATTGTTCTGGAAATAAAACAAAACAGAATCAACAAAAACCCAAATCTCTCTTTATATAGGAGCATATTCACTGCAGTTACACAAGCACACACACACACAAGTAATATAGACATCATATAGAATTACAGAAAAGTAAAATGACTACAAGCAAAACCTGATATTTTAAGTCATTATTTTAATATGATGTTTATTTTTCTATGATTTTACGCCACATTGCTAAGATATGTAATTATTACTTTTTAGACAAAAATATGATCTATTGAGTTTGTTTTAAGTTTAAAACACATCAAACTGTAAAATAATGTATTTCCTGGTGACATGTAGTTGTAAAGATTCTAGATTGTTCTCTGAAATAATGAGAAGCTCTTTTCCAAGATACAGGGTAACAAGATACAGGAGCAGTTGGGGCTGGCCTCCTGAGCTAGCCAGTCTGCCTAGAATCCAAATTAAGAAGGGGAGGTGACATCATCGCAGGTGTGTCTCCAGAACATAAGTTTATAACGCTTCTGGCTAGCCAAGTTGGAAGGGAGACAAGGATTTTAAAACCCTCAAGTTATTCTCTTTGTGGACACTCACCATCGTTATCTTCAAATAAAAGCATCTGTGTCCCCCACCCCCACCTTCTGGGCTCTGATTCCTCACTGAGAAGTGTCTTGTAAACCTCGGAAGCAGAAGAAAACCCTCGGTGACAGACAGCACAGAATGTTCTCTCCTTAAGACTGTAAATATTTTGCCTTCTAGAAGGGATCTCCTATCACGAAAACTTCAGCTCTTCCTAAATCTGCAAATATGAACTGTGACATTTATGATAATTCCGAAATTCAAGTTTTATGTGCCAAATTTGCTGATAACATTTGAAAAGGGAATCCCTGGAATGTTTACAAAAGGTCAATGCGGTAGGTGAGAGAAAAGCCAAATTCAAAAACTAAAGGGCTGGAGAGATGGCCCAGAAGTTAAGAGCACTAGCTGCTCTTCCAGAGGACCTGGGTTAAATCCCAGCACCCACCTGGCAGCTCACAACTGTCTGTAACTACAGTTCCAGGGTTCCAAAACATCATCATATAGACATACATTCAGGCAAAACACCATTACACATAAATTTAAAAAATTGTTTTTAAAAAAAGAAGCAAATCAAAAACAAAGGTAAGGCAGCTTCCAGCCCCCCCCCAAAAGTTCAACTCCTACAGCTGCAATGGTGTACGCCTATAATTGCAGAGTTAAGGAGGCAGAATTTGAAGCTAGCCTCATCTACAGAATGAGTTCCAGGTCAGCCAAGCCTATGTAGAGCAACCCTGTATCAAATATATACTCAGCTCTTAGACCTGAGTTAAAGAGTTCCTTTTACTAAAATCCTACATTATTAAATGCCTGCTATTCACCAAGATTTGTATGAGGTACTAGAGAGAAAACTGATACGGTATCTCAAGGAACTTAGAGGATAACAAAAAAGAAAAATTTAAAAATAAATAGTAAAATGCCTATAAATCAACATGAAAACAATCCTGTTTTAAACACAGGGCAAAGCAGACGTGGGCAGAAGTCTACGAGTGGCTAATAAACCCATGATGCATTGCTCGGCTTAGTTAGTGGAGACATGGAAATTAAAATTACAGCAAGGTGTCACTCCACAGCTATTAAAATTTCTCACGTAAAAATGATTGGCAGCAAAAACTCTTGGCAGGACGCTATGCAAGTGGGACAGCCATGCACTGCCAGGGACGATGAAGAAGGGGCAACTAAATAGACATCCACCCTCTAACCCGGAGGTTTCATTTCTAGATACACATACCCGAAAGACATTGTAACACCTAACTATGTAAAGACATACACAAGAGTGTTTACAGATGCCTTGTTTACTAGGATGAAAAATAATGCCCATTAACAGGGAGATGGAGAAACAGACTGGGGTAGTCAGACACTGAACTGTGAAGGACAAGTTATTGATAAGCAAAGCAACATGGATGCCAGATGTCACCGGAGAAAGAATATACACTGGGAGTGCCTAGTTCAAACACTACAACTTACAAGCTTGCTCTACGACAACAAGGCCAATGGAGTTGGACGGTGGCTGTCTCCAAGACTGTGTGTCTGTGTGTGTGTGTGTGTGTGTATAGCTCACTGGAAATGTACAGCAAGAAAAGCTTGGGGGTGGTGGGCATATCTGGACCTCGAGTGAATGGTGGTTGTCTAGTTTATCAAACTAAACATTAAAAGTTGTATGCTATGTTGTCCTTTGGTTATACTCTGGCTTTCAGATGCTTGGAAAACGTAAAATTAGAAATACTGGATATTTGTGTGGAGGGTTTGCATTATACTGATTTCAAGATCTTTCAGCCTCTCAGTACTGCCACAGAACATGAGTTTACCAACAAGTGCTCTCCGTGATGGTGAGAGGATGCCATGGAAAGGCCGCTTGCTCTATGGAGACTCTGAAGCCTGAGCAGGACCATGTCATGGGCTTCTATGCACTACCTTACAGATGCTTTGAGTTGGGGGGCTTTCACATCCAAACTTCAATTACTGCAAGAGATAGAATTTTAGAAACAACACAAGAAGTGCAGGGAATGTTTTAAATGAGGCCTAAGATGGGAATGAACTTGTATCTTCTGCAAAGTCAAACCAGCTGGACTAGAACACTTATCCATCCTTAAACAATATACCCACGTGAGTGAGGAGGCTGAAATGGGCTCTATAACTTCTAGACATGTGAACATCTCTCATGGGACATTCAGTTCCTACATTGAGAGACATTCCTTGTGTTAGTTGCCTTTGTCATTCTAATGCATTGTTCAACAGGACAAATTAAGAGGGGGGGGATTGTTTATTTTAGCTCACACTTTCAGAGGGTTCAGTCAGTTGTGGCAGAAAGGGCATTTCCTGCCAGGGCAGGAAGCAAGAGAGGAGAATGCAGGCATCATTTTCCTTCTTTCTGTCTGTGTCCCTAGCCCTCAGAATGGTACTACCCACTTCACAGTAGGTTAGTTCTTTCTGGAAAATCCTTCACAAGGCACCCAGACGTGTGACTCACCAATCGCCTAGGTGACTCTAAATCCAGACAATGTGATGATGAAGATTAACTAACACACACCTTAGGGGCCTTGAAATTTTACCATTTATCTCCCAGAACTCTGCTCATGATGACAACATACAATTACCTTAAAGGTATTTGCACATTGCCAAGAGCTGAATGTTAGGGTTCCCCCAAATTCATACGCTGCAATTTGATCCCTACTGCTGTAGAACTGAGAGGCAGGATGCGGACGACTGGGTCATGAGAACCCTGAATATTCATGTTGGAGATGGCATGAAGACATTTGGGGCTGGAGTGTGGATCAGAGGGGTAGGTAGGTTTTGAAATACATCTTGTCTCCTCCACTGTGAAAATCACCAAGTCACTCAAGGATTCAGCAATCCAAGCATCAGTGTGTTCCTTACAAGCTTTTGCTCAGGTTTGAGGCCATCTTCCCTGCCTCCCTCCTCTTCTGATTCCTGTGTTCTGACCCCATTCCTGCTCCACCCCAGTCTCCACTTCTTCCCCTCCTTTGATACTCCAACCACACTGGCAACCTTGCTGTGGCTTAAACACATGACTGCTCCCACCTCTCTGTAGAGGGGGCGGGAACGATGGCTCAGAAGTTAAGAGCACTCACTGCTTTTGTAGAGAACCTGGGTTTAGTTTCCAGCACCTACGTGGAAGCTCACAACTGTCTGTAATTTCAGTTCCATGGCATCTGACACCTTCTTTTAGCTTCTGTGGGCACCAAGCACACATATGGTGTATACACACACACACACACACACACACACACACACACAGAGAGAGAGAGAGAGAGAGAGAGAGAGAGAGAGAGGCAAACACTTATATAATAAAATAGAAGAAGGTAGATCTTTTTTAAAAAGACTTTCATGATGGATGTCCTATCTGCCCACTCCTTTCCCTTAGATGTCCCAAGAGCTAACTCTTACACCCTTTGCAAACCGCTCCTTAGAGGTCATCTGTAATGGGCAACCTTGACAGTCGCTATATAAAAGTACACTCTGTCCTCCGTTGGCCATTTCCACCCCCCCTCCTGCTCTGCATCACTCATGTGTCTACTACACTCCTCACCTTCAACACTCCATGACTTGTGCTTCTTTGTCACATTTGTTACCTTATTGTATTTAGTCTATTATCCTAGTCTCCATTGTCCACTCTCCATGCAACAATTGTCTGTAACCGCCCTTTGTTTATTCACTAATTTACCTTAGGCCCTAGAGTCTTGTCTGTCAAATGATTCAGCAAATTTTCATCACATAAACGTGTTACTTTTCCTATGCCTCTCTAGCTAACTGAATGACTGTACCTTCACCCTTGTGAGCGCCGTCATTTTTTCCCCTTCCGCCTACACAACTCTCCACTCGGGATATTAATGAACAGTGTTTTGACCATCAAAAAATAGAACAAATGTTCCAGAAAGGCTATTACGGTGATCATAATAGAAGATAGCTTGGCAATCACCCTTGACCCTACGTTTCCCTATCAAGTGACTTCTACAAATAGTTGAGACTACTGGCGGTCAAGGCCTTCAGCCTCACTGTGCTATCTTTTTCTCCTGCTTCCCTTACGCAGTACAGCACGTACCAAATCAACACTGTAAGGAAATACAACAACTGCATCTGAGTAGCCTTTGCTTGAACTTGGGCTCCAAACAAAACTCTGAAAAAAAAAGATCAAGTTGGTGATGGTTGTGGCCTTTGTTTGACCTTGAGTTGTGGATGAATCCATTCATCTCATTTGATAGCAGGAAACTGATTTGTGATGGCAACTTAGAAAGTGGTGGTGAGGGGTGTGTGTGTGTGTGTGTGTGTGTGTGTGTGTGTGTGTGTGTCAGAGAGAGAGAGAGAGAGAGAGAGAGAGAGAGAGAGAGAGAGAGAGAGAGAGACCCTGACTTACCATTGGCCTCACACAAGGGTAGACCCTGGAGGCTGGTGAGGCTTAAGTGTCTCTGAACAAGGTGATCATTTTCTGTGTGAGCCACTCGAGTACTCACTGTAGCCATTAGTGCAGCTCTCCTGCTGTCTGCTGCTGTTTCTAGATGTCTCCTTTATTCTCTTCTTGTGACCAACTGACTGGTGCCATCCCTGAGAGAGAATGAAACTATCTTTGAGTGTTGTAAATGAGAGCTGCTAATAACTCCTATCCCCTGGTACCCTCTAGGTCATCAATAAAGTCACAAAGTAAGTAGACGCCCTTGGTTTGGGCAGGGATTTCCAGCCAACCAGATACATCCTGAGGACAATGTGATGGCTAATTCCATGTGTCAATTTGACTGGGATACAGACTGAACATGTGTATGAGGGTGAGTTGATAAACTTGATAACGCCAGTGGCCAACTCTGATGTGGGTGAGCCTCATGACCAGCTGAAGATCTGCATAGGATGGAAAGGCTACACAACAGGAAACCCTTTCTTTGGGACTACCTAAGCAGAGACACTGGTTTTCTCTAGCCCTTCTTAGGCCTCTGCCATGAATCTTCAGGTCCTGGGACTTGCTGGTCTTCATCACTATCAGAAGAGGCCAGCCATGAACAAGGAGCAGTTTGCAGTGCCTCCTGCACCCTCTGCTCTGTTCTGAGCAGACCCCACAGGCAGAGCAGCCACAGAGGATGTGAGAATCACGGCTTCAATACAATCTATAGAGCTGTTCAAGCCAGAGAGGGTCCCGGGAGGCTTGTGCTTGACAAGAACTTGGCTAACTGCTCTCTTGAGTCCATTCTTCTTGGGACATCTATAGCCATAGTGTGGTTTACTCCACACTGCTCCAGACACCTGAGGTTCAGACTCTTAGTCTTTGGTGACTATAGTAGGTAATTACCAATACGGAGTCAGGTAGAAATATAAGGGTATTTAATAGGGAAAAGCCTTACTTACAGAGCGGACCAGCCAGCCGGTGGTAGTCTGTACAGCAAGCAGCAAAAAAAGAGAAACGAAACCGAAACGCAGTCCCCCTACTCACTCTGACCACACCCTCACAAGCCCTCAGGTACTCCTGTAGCCAGCCCCTAAGAAGGCGTGGCTACAGCTTCCCCTACAATTCCCCTTTTAGTCTAAAAGAGGATTAAAACTTAACAGTATAAGAAGATAACTATCTATTTTAACTAAACCCTAAAGTCATCTGAAAGAGGTGTCCAAGCCTGAACACCTCCTTCCAAAACGAACCATAAACAATAGGAAGCTATTCCTAACTAGGTATATACAGTATCCTAAGTGACAACAATGGGGAAAGGGGGCGTAGCATTTTCCAAGTTAGTTTGGATGTAATTGGCCCCCATAAGCTCACAGGGAGTGGCATTATTAGGAGGTGTGGCTTTGTTAGAGCAGGTTTGGCCTTGTTGGAGGAAGTGTGTCACTGTGGAGGTGGGCTTTGAAGCCTCACATATGCTCAAGCCATGCCCAGTGTTTCAGTTCACTTCCTGTTGCCTGTGGGGTCAACATGTAGCTCCTTCTCCAGCATCATGTCTGCCTGTCCACTGCCATGTCCTGCCATAATGACAATGGACTAAACCTCTGAAACTGTAAGCCACCCAGTTAAATGTTTTCTTTTGTAAAAGTTGCCATAGTCATTGTGTCTCTTTAAAGCAACGGGAACTAAGACAGTCACCATGCAAGACATACTGCCTTTACCACTCCCTGCCATCTAATTCCAGCCTTCAGTTTGGAGAGGATGTGGACAGTTTACTATGACAGGTCATTACTGTTATACTAACCCCATAGCTAGCTCTTTGCCTATCAGGATAGCCCGAATTCCCATCTCAGCAAGAGCCTGAAAGAGTTTCCCTAAGTACCAAGATAGCACAGGAGGGGCCCATGGACTCCAGAGAGTATCTACATTCCTGAGGGCTTCCCCTGGCCAGCACAGGGCAAGTAAATCAGTGAACCATCTGTAAGGACAGGGAAAACGGAGCTTTTCAAGCCTGCATGGTGCCTAGAACATTCCCATGTCTGTAGCCAACCCCTCTCCCAGGAGGGAAAAATCACAGGTATCTCAAAAACAACCTGCTTGCTGCCATAACCTAACAAGCACACTCTACAGTGGAGCCAGGGAGAAAACCACTTGGAATTACCTGATTGCGGGGTATTCATTTCCAGCAGACATTTGCTGAATGCCTACTATGTACCAGGTCCCCGCCATTTGTAGCACGCTCCCTTCTGTCTGTCTTTTCACTCAGTCTCTCCCTCTGTCCTTAATGCTCTTGAAGCTGTGAGGAACGTAGTGCTCCGTGACAGGCCTCTACAAGTCCAACAGAGTTGGCCCAGTCTGTGATTCATGTCTTCTCCGTCCAAAAAATAAAAATAGAGGCTGATCCACCCCAACCTTCCCGAGAGATTAAAAGATTTCTAAGCCAAAACAAGACCTGAGATAAGCTGCCTACGTGTGAGGGAAGAGGCCGGTGAGCTCCCCTGTGCCAGCAGCGTCCGGGAAGGGCTCCTGCAGCGTGATGGAACTTGTCCTGGCAGCCACTAGCCTCCCCAGGTCCTGTTACACATGTGTGCAAGAGGTAACAGAGGCGTCCGTATGCACAGCCCTGGGTGCCCCCAGAACCTGTCACTGTTCCTCTGTATCTCCTACTTGGAAAGTAGGAAATTATTTTTTTTAAGCTTCCTCCCAGTTGATCATGGATACTTTTAATAAGTAAATAGCTCTTCCTAATCTGATCCATTGAAATACATTGTTTTATTTGAGAATTTCATACAGAATATTTTTTTTACCATACTTTCCCATCCTCTAACTCTACCAGGTCTTCCCCCACTCCCTACACAACCAACTTTGAGTTCTTTCTTCCTCTTTTAAAACAAGACAAAAAGAAGAGAAAGAAAGCCACCAAGAACACAAGGTGTCGGATTTGTGTCGGTCAAGTAATCCTGAGCATGAGGCCTGTCCTGGAGTGGGCTCCATGTCATGTCTTCAAATCTTCCGGAATGTAACTGGATAACCTCTCGGCTTTCACATGGGACTCTAGCCTCCTCCAGGGCCACACGCACAGGAGACAGGGAAGGGAGTAAGAGTTGGCTTGTGTGCCCTTCCACTTGATCAGTGTGGTCAGTGAGTGGACGGCGAAACATCAGAACTCTGCTGCTGGGTTGCAGGAGAATCCAAAGAGGGAAGACAGTGCAGGGGGATTCAAATTTAAGTAAGCGATGAATGCCCCAAGCCCTTCAAACACCTGGACCAGTCACAGGTCAGCAGAGAGAGGGAGAAAGGCGATATGGAAAACCATCAGATAGATCAGACGGTCTTGACTGTTTTTTTTATCACAGATTCAAAATTTGTACAGAAAAAAAAAAATTCCTTACAGTTCGGGCAGCTAAGAAGTGCAAGGCCAGGAAAGCCTGTGTCAGGCCTGTGTAGCCTGGCTGTATCGGCCTGCGGCAAAGTGCAGACAGTCAAACTTGTCTGATAAGATGCCCAACAGTTCCCAGCCTGTCTATGACTCCCAGATCAGTCCATCCACCAGGGCAGAGCCCTCTGGCCCTACTCACCATCCGTGAGTTCCACTCCCAGCACCATCCCACTGAGGACCAAGCTGCTAACACCCTAGACTGGGGGGGAGGGGGCAGACACATTCATAGCTCCAATGGCATTTTCTCCAAGTCAGCGTGGCTTCTTCTCTCCTCTTTTCTTCTCTCCTCTGGTAATTGATTTCTGGAGTTCATTAGCGTGATGAGGCATGACCCCCTCCCCCTTAAGTAGAGCTGCTTGCACTCCCCACCCCACCCTGTCTCTTCATACAGATGGGTGCTCCAGAAATGCATATGCCACCTCTGAGGGCATATGATCAGTATGCTTACAGTGGAAAAATCAGGACCTCTGATACTGGAGTTAAGGACTCCAGAGGGGGAAGTTGTCTTGAGGGGTACAAGTGCAAATGATAGAATCTATCTCCCCCTTCCTTTGCCCTCCCTCCCCCATCACCTGGCAAAAACTGCAGCCTTCCATAAGTACAACACCGGTGAGGGCTGCTGGGAAATGGCTGAAGACCACGAGGTTTGGTGTGTAACAGGGACTCTTACTAAGACAGAGGGAAAGGTGCGCCCACTTTACAGGGAAAAAAAAAAAGTGGGTTGCACCTGCCGTCTCTGGTGATTTACAGTTTCCTCAACCCAGCCCACCCTCTCCACTCCAGGGAGTCCTGCCTGCCTTCCCACCTGAGCTGTGAGCAACTGACATGAGGTTCCTATGGCTGCGATAACAAAAGTATCACAAGTGGGCTGGAGTGACAGCTCAGCCAGGATGGGCTCTGCCATCATGCCCGAAGATCCCTGGAACCTGCGTGATGCAAGGAGAGAAGGGTTCCCACAGGCGGTCCTCTGAGATTCCACATGTGCTGAGATGCACAGGCACAATCAATCAATCAATCATCAATCAATCAATCGATGTGAAAGAAAAGTTTAAAGTCCAAGCAGGCAGCTTGATGCAACAGCCCCTCTGTTGATGTCTGGGGGCCAGGTGGAGGCAGGACTCCTACTTCTTTCTCCCTTTCTCCCTCCCTCCCTCTCTCCCTCCTTCTTTCCCTCTCTCCCTCCTTCCTTCCCTCCCTCCCTCCCTCCCTCCCTCCCGGTTTCTGGTGGCTGCCATCATTTTCTGGCATTTCTTGACTTCGGAATCTACACGAGTCCAATCTGCTTCTGTTTGTCATGTAGCTCTCATCTCTGTGTTTACATCCCTCATCTTAGAAGGCCTCTGGCCACCTTAGATTAAATGTCACTCTGTTCTGTAGCATGGCTTTGGTTCAACTTGTTTTTTTTTCCCAAGGTGCCATTTCCAAACGCGGTCACACTTACAGGTACAGGGTAGGGACTTCAAGCTAACCTTTTTGGGGATTTGACTGAACTTAAAACAGCTGCTGAGTCCTACAGAGAGGAACTTTTTTTCATGCAGCTTCTGAAATCCCATGCACGACTTTATGTCCACTCTGTAGCTTGCCTTCCCTGGCTTCTAGATGCCCTCCTCAGTGTCGGCCTTTCAGTGTGTGTGTGTGTGTGTGTGTGTGTGTGTGTGTATGTGCAACCTTTCCATGTGTAATGCCTCAAGAGCACCAGTGGGGGACTATATGTAACCATCCCTGCATCCTCTATACAAGGAAAGTATAAACTTGATGGTTAATTTTACATGTCAGCCTGACAGAGCCATGAGGAGCCCAGATGTTCAGTTGAGCACAGTTTCTTGACATGTCCAGAAGAGATTATCGTTCACTTTGGTGGACTGAATAAAAGTGAGCCTCATGAAATAGCTCTGGGGCCCAGCCCAGCAGTGGTGATGCACGCCTTTAATCCCAGCACTTGGGAGGTAGAGGCAGGTGGATCTCTATGAGTTTGAGGCCAGCCTGGTCTACAAAGCTACACAGAGAAACCCTGTTTCAAAAATACCAAAATAAAAAACAAAAAACAAAATCCTCTGGGGCCAAAATAGAATAAGCAGAGAAAGGGGATTTTGCCTGCTTGAGCTTGGCTGCCCACATACTGAAACTCACACTCTGGATGTTCAATTCTCATGCTTGCAGTAGAACTCACACCATCATTTTCCCTCCCAACCAGACTAAGATGGTCCCACCAGCTTTCCTGGCTCCTGGCCTGGAGGCAGACTGTCAGACTCCAGGCCTCTATGGGTAGATGATTCTTAATCTCACGTCTCCCCTACCGCTCTACACTAGGTAGCAGTTGGTGAAGGAAGGTATAGTCCTGGGAGAACTCATGAGGGGCCACAGTGCACTGGAGCCTGGCACTTGTGGGGTGATGGCTCCCTCCCTCAGGAAATGCATCTCTTCCTTGAGTTTATTGCCTCTGACTGACCCCAGGAAGGATGAGAAGACAAGCCACATAAATGTGTTTTTTAATTAAAGTGTCAAGGTCCAACCACAGCTGTATTATTTGGCTTTGGGAAGACTCTGTGTTAATACCGTAGGTTACTCTCTAGTCCTGCCCCTGCTCCTCGATGCCCATGCACCCGTTGAACAAACTGTTTCTTTCCAGGCAACATTGCATGGATGACCCTGACCTTCTCTGAGCCTCACAAAACTACTATAGGATTCTAGAGAGCTTAGGCTTTGGGACAAGTAGAGCAGTTGATGTCAGCTAGAATTATCATAACTATTCTCTCTCACCTCAGTAGATAGCTTGATCCTTGCCTACAGGAAACGGTTTCTAATAGAAAGCAGCCATCAAACTGCCCATTGGTTTTTTTCTGACTTCCATAAGAAGTCAGGAAGAGAGCCTTTTTAGGTGCCGAGTACCTTTGTATCCCAGCAGAGGTCTCTTGGAAGCGTACGGCTTCCCCACAGAACCTCTACAAGTGATCGTCATCAGCAAAAGTCTGGGCACCACACACTCGCCAAGGGCCTGGGACTCTGACACGGAAGCCAGGAGAGACTGCCAGGACACAAAAGTCTACATTAGGAGAAGACTGCCGCTTTCCCACCCGCCGCACGCAGGGAGGTGTCAGTCTAGGCCTAGGACAGGGTTGTGTCCACCAAGGAATGCACAGATGATGCTCTATTGGAAGTAGGACACCTGAGACCTGAAGAGAAGAAAGACTTGGGTGCTTCCCTCAAGAAAACTGCAACCTGGGACAGTTCCTAATCCTAGGCCACATGCTTTGTCAGAGCCTCAGGAGGAAGCTCCTGGAAGTCATTGGAAGCTTGCCTGTACATCTGGGCAATGCTCACACAGCCATGGCCACCCCAAGAAGTTCTTCCCGTCATGGGTTTACCTGGCTGCCCTCTAGCAATCTTCAGGGACTCCCCCCTTCTTGGCCCACATGCTGCCTGGGGGACACACTCAGTGCTTTAAAGGAGAGCACGCATACCATAATGCATTCCCAGCCCTTACCAGAATTTCAGTTGTTGAAAAACAGCCTGGTAAATAGCCTGCTCAGTCAGCACACGTCAGCAGCCCTGCTCCAGGGCTCTGCTGTCAGCAAAGGCACAGCCAGGCCAAAGCTCTATACAGCTGCCACCCTGTCACTGAGCCAGCCCGGCCTGTCTATCTCCAGGCCAGAGGTAGCTAGGCACCCGTAGCCCTCACCTTGCTGGCTTCCAGTGCTTCCAGTATTTCTCCAGAAAGGCAGACTCACATTCTAACTTGGAGCCTGACAATGCCCCCTCCCCCAGGTTTGGCCTTCCTTTCCTGGGACTGGACCAGCAGAGCAAATGCTGTGGGGTAAACACACAGAATAGCAAGGATCTTAACTGAGCTGCCTGGGTGGGAGCTAGAGCATGCACTATGTCATTGTGCCCGCCCCCATACACACACACCACTAACACAGGTGACCTGCCTGAATGAGTCTCACTTGAAGTGTCTTTATCAACTCTTGAGAATAAGAGCAGTTGTTTGTCAAATCGACACCAGCAACTGTCCATGGAGATGAAGTGAAAACTGACCAGGACAGTGAAGTGGGGAGGTCACAGGACAAAAATTACTTGCCATGCAAGTTCAGCTCCTAGTACCCATGTAGAAAGCCAGGCATGGCATCAGGGAAATGCAAATCAAAACAACTCTGAGATACTATCTTACTACTGTCAGAATGACCAAAATCAAAAACACCAATGAGTTTATGCTGGAGAGGATTCGGAGAAAGGAACACTCCTCCGCTGCTGGTGGGAGTGCCAACTTGTACAGCCACTGTGGAAATCAGTATGGCGACTCCTCAAGAAAATGGGAATGAGTCTACCACAAGATCCAGCAATTCCACTCTTAGGCATATACCCAAAAGAAGCACATTCATACAACAAGGACATCTGTTCAATGATGTTCATAGCAGCACTATTTGTAATAGCCAGAAACTGGAAGCAGCCTAGATGCCCCTCAACTGAAGAATGGATAGAGAAAATGTGGTACATTTACTCAATGGAGTACTACTCAGCAGAAAAAAACAATGGAATCTTGAAATTTGCAGGAAAATGGATGGAACTAGAAGAAACCATTCTGAGCAAGGTAACTCAATTGCAAAGAGACAAACATGACATGTGGATTTTAGACATAAAGTAAAGGATTACCAGCCTACAATCCACACTGCCAGAGAAGCTAGTAAACAAGGAGGACCCTAAGAGAGACATACATGGTCCCCTGGAGAAGGGGAAAGGGCCAAGATACCCTGAGCAAATTGGGAGCAGGGGAAGAGCGGGGAGGGAGCTAGGAGAATGAGAAGGGGAGAAGAAGAGAGATGCAGAGGACATGAGGGAGCAGAAAGTTTGAGTCAGGGGAAGAATAGAAGATAGCAAGAATGGAGATACCATAATAGAGGGAGACATTTTAGGTTTACAGAGAAATCAGGCACTAGGGAAATGTCTGGAGATCTATAAAGATGACACCAACTAACAATCTAAGCAACAGAGGAGAGGCTACCTACCTTAAATGCCCTCCCCTGATAATGAGATTAATGACTGACTTATACGCCATCCTATAGCCTTCACCCAGCAGCTGGTGGAAGTAGAAGCAGACACCCACAGCTAATCACTGAACTGTTATCCAGATGCAGAGAAGGACGAGTGAAGAGCACAGGGGTCCAGACCAGGCTGGTGAAACCCACAGAAATAGCTGACCTGAACAATGGGGAGCTCTTGCTCCCCAGACTGATAGCTGGAATACCAGCATGGGACTAATCCAGACCCCAGGAACGTGGGTTTCAGTGAGGAAATCTCAGAAATCTACGGGACCTCCTGTAGGAGTTCAGTACTTATACCTAGCCTAGGTGTGGAATTTGGGAGCCCATTCCACATAGAGGGACACTATCTGAGCCAAGACACATGGGGGTGGGTCTAGGCCCTGTCCAAAAGTATATGATAGACTCTGATGACACCCTATGGAAGGCCTCACCATCCAGGGGAAGCAGAAAGGATATGTGACAGATAAGGTTTTAGTTGGGGGGTGGTAGGGGAGGAGGGGAGGGAGAAGGGAACTGGGATTGACATGTAAAACAATCTTGTTTCTAATTCAAATTTTTAAAAATCTGCAAAAAAAAAAAAAAAGCCTGGCATGGTAGTGCATATTCATAATCCCAGCACTGGGGAGAGGGAAACAGGAGGATGACTAGGCTCCCTGGTCAGCCAACCAACCATCCCAGTCAAATTGAGGGTCCCCAGGCCCCACAAGGAAGAAAAGAGCCAACTCCTGTAAGTTACCCTCTGATCGTCACATATATGATTTGCATTGCATAACCCCCTTAAAAAACCCACAAAACAAATATATATATATATTATATATATATATATATATATATATATATATATATATTTAAAGCCAGGTAGCTCCTGAAAAGGAGCCACACACACATGTCTGCATAAACCACACACACACACACACACACATGCACGCGTGCACACGCACACGCACACGCACACGCGCACACACACAAAGACAGGTACAGCTGGTGACCCATGCTGTCCTCTTGAAAATATCTGAGAGGAAGCAGGCTTGGTGGCATCCTCCTGTCATTGTATCACTTAAGAGATGGAGGCAGGAGGATCAGGAGATTGTCTAGTCTCAGCTAAATATAAAGTTTGAGGCCAGCCTAGGCTAATGAGACCATATCTCAAAAACCAAAACTAAGTAGATAAAAATAATAAATAAAGAAGCACCCATAAGAAGAAAACGAGAGCTGTGCTAAGCCCAGCAGTGATTCCAACATCCAACAAAACCCCGGGGCAGGCTTTCTAGTTTTCTAAAGGAATACAGAGACTTGCTGATAGCATCTGAGCCAGGAGTGGACATAAAATAAAATGTGACTAAGTCCTGACTCGACACACCAAAGATGACGGGGTAATCACAATAATGACTATTCTGACCAACATGGAATGCTGTGTGCTCTGTGCAGGGCCTGCACCCAAGCAGTCGGAGCAGGGACACGTGAGTTCATGTGTGAATTTTTCAATAGTCTGTTCTGCCCCATGCCAAGCCCAGACGTGATTCTCCTCCATCACGTGCAGGAAGGGGGCATGTGGAAGTCTGTAAACGGTGCCAGGGTCCATAGCTGCAAAGTGGCCAAGCTTAGCCAGGAGCTACTGTCCCTATCCCTCAGAGCGTGTTCAAGCTTAGAGACCAAATCCTTCCCCTACATGCCGCTATTAGCAAAACAACAGCATGTGTGTGGGAGTGCGTGTGCATGTGTGCATATGGATCAGTGTGTATGTGCTTGTGTGCATCTGTATCAGTGTGAGTACATGTGTGCATGTGTATAAGTGTGTGCACATGTGTACACATGTATGAGTATTGTGGTTGTGTGCACATGTGTGAGTGTGTGTGCATGTGTGCACCTGTATAAGTGTGTGTGTGTTCTTGTGTGCACCTCTGTATGAGTGAGTGTGTGTTCTTGTGTGCACTGTATAAGTGAGTGTGTGTTCTTGTGTGCACCTGTATGAGTGAGTGTGTGTCTCGTGTGCACCTGTATAAGTGTGTGTTCTTGTGTGCATCTGTATGAGTGTGTGTGCTTGTGTGCCCCTGTATAAGTGTGTGTGTTCTTGTGTGCACCTGTAAATGTGAGTGTGTGTACTTGTGTGCTCCTGTATGAGTGTGTGTTCTTGTATGCACCTGTATGAGTGAGTGTGTGTTCTTGTGTGCATCTGTATGAGTGAGTGTGTGTTCTTGTGTGCACCTGTATGAGTGTGTGTTCTTGTATGCACCTGTATGAGTGAGTGTATGTTCTTGTGTGCACCTGTATGAGTGAGTGTGTGTTCTTGTGTGCACCTGTATGAGTGAGTGTGTGTTCTTGTGTGCACCTGTATGAGTGAGTGTGTGTTCTTGTGTGCACCTGTATGAGTGAGTGTGTGTTCTTGTGTGCACCTGTATGAGTGAGTGTGTGTTCTTGTGTGCACCTGTATGAGTGAGTGTGTGTTCTTGTGTGCACCTGTATGAGTGAGTGTGTGTTCTTGTGTGCACCTGTATGAGTGAGTGTGTGTTCTTGTGTGCACCTGTATGAGTGAGTGTGTGTTCTTGTGTGCACCTGTATGAGTGAGTGTGTGTACTTGTGTGCACCTGTATGAGTGAGTATCTTCTTGTGTGCACCTGTGTGAGTGTGTGTGTGTTCTTGTGTGCACCTGTATGAGTGAGTGTGTGCTCTTGTGTGCACCTGTATGAGTGAGTGTGTGTTCTTGTGTGCACCTGTATGAGTGAGTGTGTGTTCTTGTGTGCACCTGTATGAGTGAGTGTGTGTTCTTGTGTGCACCTGTATGAGTGAGTGTGTGTCTTGTGTGCACCTGTATGAGTGAGTGTGTGTTCTTGTGTGCACCTGTATGAGTGAGTGTGTGTTCTTGTGTGCACCTGTATGAGTGAGTGTGTGTTCTTGTGTGCATCTGTATGAGTGTGTGTTCTTGTGTGCACCTGTATAAGTGAGTATGTGTTCTTGTGTGCATCTGTATGAGTGAGTGTGTGTTCTTGTGTGCACCTGTATAAGTGAGTGTGTGTTCTTGTGTGCACCTGTATGAGTGAGTGTGTGTTCTTGTGTGCACCTGCATAAGTGTGTGTGTGTACTTGTGTGCACCTGTATGAGTATCTTCTTGTGTGCACCTGTGTGAGTGTGTGTGTGTTCTTGTGTGCACCTGTATGAGTGAGTGTGTGCTCTTGTGTGCACCTGTATGAGTGAGTGTGTGTTCTTGTGTGCACCTGTATAAGTGTGTGTGTTCTTGTGTGCACCTGTATAAGTGAGTGTGTGCTCTTGTGTGCACCTGTATGAGTGAGTGTGTGTTCTTGTGTGCACCTGTATGAGTGAGTGTGTGTTCTTGTGTGCACCTGTATGAGTGAGTGTGTGTTCTTGTGTGCACCTGTATGAGTGAGTGTGTGTTCTTGTGTGCATCTGTATGAGTGTGTGTTCTTGTGTGCACCTGTATAAGTGAGTATGTGTTCTTGTGTGCATCTGTATGAGTGAGTGTGTGTTCTTGTGTGCACCTGTATGAGTGAGTGTGTGTTCTTGTGTGCACCTGTATGAGTGAGTGTGTGTTCTTGTGTGCACCTGTATGAGTGAGTGTGTGTGCTTGTGTGCACCTGTATGAGTGAGTGTGTGTTCTTGTGTGCACCTGTATGAGTGAGTGTGTGTGCATGAGTGTGTGTGCTATGTCCTAGGATGAGAGCACTTCATCTTAAATCTTCAGAAACATCTATGATGGGACTGATCCAGACTCCAGGAACGTGGGTTTCAGTAAGGAAACCCCGGAATTCTACGGGACCTCCTGTAGTTGTTCAGTACTTATCCCTAGCATAGGTGTGGACATTGGGCGCCCAATCCACATAGAGGGACACTCCCTGAGCCAAGATACACAGGAGTGGGCCTAGGCCCTATCCCAAAGGAAATGACAGACTCTGATGACACCCTATGGAAGGCCTCACCATCCAGGGGGAGCAGAAAAGATATGTGACAGATAAGGTTTTAGTTGGGGGGGCAGGTAGGGGAGGATGGGTGGGAGAAGGGAAATGGGATTGTCATGTAAAACAATCCTGATGCTAATTCAAATAAAAAGTTGGGGAAAAAAAGAAAGTGAAAAAAAAAAGAAAATGCTTAAGAATTGTTTCTGACAGAAAAAACTAACAGAGAAAACTGCAACTGCCCTCTTGTCTGGGTCTGTCCTAGTCTTAACCCTGACCTAGCTGCATGGAGCACCCTGAGGAAGAGTGTCCAAGCCTGGGGTTTCTCCTATCTCTGAGAGGAGGCTCGGAGCTTTGAGAGGCGAGAGTTGCTACCCCAAGTGAGGAGTAGGAAATTCCTGGGACGCAGTGGAGAGGGAGTGAAGTTCCCAACAAAGCCCAGGGGAGAACCCACATTCTTGCCCTCCTTTCATGGCCTTGGGGCAAATTGGAGGGAGGAAGATGGAGAGCTGTGGGGTATAAGGATGGCTCAAGAGCTCTGCCCATGCTTGGATAAGCTAAGACCAGGACAGACCCAGCCAAGGGAACAGCAGTAGTCACTACTGACTTTTCCTTGGCTTGGTCACATCTTGAGAGTGATTTGCATGCCTCCAACTCACTCACCAGTCTCAGGGGCTCTAAGGAACCACAGAACTAGATCCCTAGGGACCAGCAGCTTGGCGACCACAAAGAACAGACCATACTTGATTCTGACGAGACTGGAAGCCAGTAAGGGGCTGTGTGCTGGATGCCATGGAAGCTGCAATTCTTGGCGAGCTATCTCTGTGGCAACAATGGACTCGGGGTCTGGCTCATCCAGTCCTGGTCCCAGAGGCCTATGTCTAGCAGTGGCTTTGATTCTACTGAATATGCCAAGGACAGTGAGAGTGGGCAGTGCAGACAAGCTTCCTCAGGTGCTCCACACCTCCCCCAAGAGCCACAGCTGCCATCAGTGCCATGACAGGCAGGCACACACTGAGTCAGGTTTTGCAATTAGGAGAGGTTTGCTTCAGGGATTCCTCTCTAGTTTGCTCTTATGTTTCCTAAGCACAGGGTACTCCAATCATGCAGCACGGGAAATGTGGGTCATTACTCCTTGTGGCTCAGCACCAATTTCTTGGCTCTTCTCTGCAAGGCCAGGCCACTCTGGGTCTACAGACAAGATGGGGGAAGTGACATGTGAGTCCTCCAAGGCTGGTGTCTCCGAATAAGCCTTCCTAAAAAGCAGCCATGCAGGCCCTTCTGAGAATAGCAGGGGAGGGTACGGAATTGAAATAAGAGTGGTGTCACCCAGTTCCATCTGCAGCCTCTGTATCGGGTGGCCTTCTCTCTGAACACTCCCTCGGTAGACTAGCTCCATGGCCCAGGGAGGTACTATGGCCCCAACCTCTGAGGATCTGCAGGGGGTGACCAACGACCTTGGCAATGTCATGCCCATCTCCAGCAGAAGCAATGGCATTAGACTCAGAGACCACAAACATCCTTCTTGGAGAAGGAAGCTCCGGGGCAGCTGTGGTAGAGAAATGACCAAAGGGGCCCAGGACCAACAAACAGCCACAGGCTGCTTTGTCCTCCTCCCAGTATTCTGAGGGTGTAAAAGACAATGTACTAACCAGCTACACCAATTCCAGGCGGAGCCCTGCCCTGTGTGTGGCACCAGCCTGGTGTCTCAGAAAGAAAGCAACTTTCAGAGTCTCCCAACTACTGTGAATCACCCTATCTGATTCCAACGAGGGCTTAGGTGGATCTGAAGACAGCCCATTGCCTCAGACTAATGCCCTATTGCCTCAGAAATTAATTTACCTCCCGAGAGTTTCATAAGCCAAGGAAGCATTGCATTTGCATAGTCCAAACTCCCCAGCCCAGCAGGGCCACCCACTTGGTAAGTCCCAGTGAAGCCTGACCCCAAGAGCCTGGGATTTTTCAGGGTTTGGCCCTCTCTTTCTCCTCCCTGCCACACCCAGTCTAAGCTCATGGGTTCAAGTCACAGACAGAGAGGATCCTTGAAGTCTTGGCTGGGTCTCCAGGTCACTGTCTGTAATAAATGCATCCTAAATCTCCACCAGGCCTCTCTCCAGTCCCTGCAAATGTGTGCTGCCACCCAGCTCTTTGAGACCCTCTGGCTGCAGCCACCCACCTGAGACCCTCTGTGAATGTCAACTCCCTATGCGGCCAGCAATCTCTGTCCTATTCCCCACAAAGACGATCCCAAGGTCTCCTGGACACAACATGGTTCTGGAACGTTTCACTGTCCCGTCCCTGCTTCTTCTTCAAGCCTCTTGCTGACAGAACAGCACTCAGAGTAGAGGCCACTTCAGGAGACTTTCCACCGCTCTCACCTCCAGTGTTTCAGCTGCTGTGGTCTATTAACAAAACCTGAAGTCCAAAGGCTGTGTCGGCAGTCCATAGGAAACAGGTTTCCATTAACCAGAACCCTTAGAAAGCAAGCTGTGTGGACTACACCTTCCTGGCAAGGCTCATCAGCTGGGTTTGTGAGCAAAATGCTAAACTCTGCACCTGCCACCGTTGCCTTTCTTTAGATGGCCGATCACTGCTGAACTGTCTGTCATTCAGCAGATTCCCATCAGAGCAGCAGATTTTAGACATCAAGTGCTTGGCACCGAGTCTACCAGCTCACGGGAGGAAGAGGAGAAATTAGGTGGCTCCCACAAAGCAAGGCACTTAAAGGCCACAGCCGTCCATTGCTGATGAGAATGGAAAAAAGAAAACCCAGAATGGAAAAGCATCCTGGCCAACGGTGAACTAGTTATTAAACTGAGCTGGAACACAGCTCGGGTGCGCACCACGGCGCAGCTGGCTAGCCACAGAAGCCAGAGATGAAATGATGAGTACAGGGCCTCCACATCTGTGAATGGTTCGAGCCCAGAGTGGATGGGGACTGATTGCTCACCGGTGCAGAGCTTATCCTGGGGCTAGTGGAAGTGCTCTGAAATTAGACAGCTAGCGTCAAATAATTGATGTGATTTTTTTCAAACCACTGGACCATATTCCTTAAGATGCTTAAAGTGGTATTATGGGATGGCAGTGACATCTTATTGTAGGAAGAAGATAACCAGGTTTGGAACCCAGGGCTTCACAGAGGCCCTGGTAAGTGCTCTAACCATTGGGCTATATGACCTAGCACAAGACAGTTTTTTGTTTTGTTTTGTTTTGTTTTTTTAAGAAAGCCTGAGACCACCTTGCTGCTGGCAGCCAGTGAAGGGGAGGGAAAGACAGAAAATGGACAGTGTGAGGAAACAGACTTCCCTCCCCCTTGCTCCCAGCCAGCACACAGAGGCAGTAGCAGGACAGTTCGCTAGTAGCAGGATGGTTCGCTCTTACCGCTGCCTCAACAGTCCTCATGGCCTCATGTCCCCTGGGTGGCCACCCTGTGTACCTCCCTCACTGCTCTCTCTACCCAGAGCTTGGGTGGGAAGTGGCCTTGTTGCTGTGAAGGACCATCTCCAGTCCCACCCTCTGCAGGCTCTGCAGGCTGCCTCTGCATGGCTTCCTGGAGAATCTGCAAGGTGACTACAGAGCCCTGAGTGGCTACAGCCACCTGATGGGGAGGGGCACAGCTCGCTCCGGATCCCTGACCCAGGGGGCAGAGGTGAGGGCAGTGGGGGTGGAGGAGAGGTGGAGTTTCCCAAGGATCCCGACAGAGAAGAGAAGCAATAATGTCAAGCTGTTCCAGAGGAGGGAAAAAAGAAACTTCAGATCCTGGAGTCAGTTGGAAGCTTGCATTCCTTTCATGACGGCTCCACTGATCCTGTGTGGGCGGCACAGCTCCTGGCAGCGCCCGGGCGTGGGTGGTGTTCTAAGAACACAAGTTCACTGCCGCCACCAGAAACAGCACCTAGACAAGGGCTCTGTCCCTCCCCTCACAGCCACTGCAGGTCTGCTCGCCAGACACAATGCACCCCCCGGGCGCGAGCACGCGCACACGCGCGTGCACATGCACACACACCACACAGATATACCACACTACACACACACACACATACCATACATACATACCACACACACACACCACACACACCACACCACACACACACATACACCACTCATACTACACACCATACACACACACCACATACCATACACATACCACACACACACTACATAACATTTACCACTCATACTACACACCATACACACACACCACATACCACACACATCACAAGACACAAACCACACACAGCACATACAAATTCATTCTCATTCTCTCTCTCTCTCTCTCTCTCTCTCTCTCTCTCTCTCTCTCTCTCTCCCTCCCTCCCTCCTAACTGTCTCCTCCCACCAGGGTCTCACCCATGTGAGCGAGGAGCTCTGTAACTCTAGCCTGTCAGACCTCCAAATGGAGGGAAGCAAACATTAAAGTCCAGAGAAGCCCGTTGTTATCACCATAATGAGAACGGCTTTCATGAGCCCTGAGTGTCTGCAAAGAGCTTGGCAAACACAGACTAATTAAGCCTCCTGCATTCTCCCTGTCACAGATGAAGACAGCAGCAGCAGCTCGCCCAGCCTGATCTCAGGTGTCCTAGGTGACCCAGACTAAAAGGCCTGGTTGGATTTCAGGAAATCCATGACCAGCTCTGCAGGAGCAAAAAAATATTGAGCAAGGAGGAAGACAAGGTGGCTGCCGACAGGGCATTGCCTCCTACGCTCAAGCTCGCATGGGCAAAGTCCCTGGCCAAGTCACCCTGGAGCTAACTGGATGTCTGGCTTCTGAGAGGAGAGGGGCCTGGACTTCCCAATCAGCAGAGCCTCCTCCACCTTCCACCTTGTATTGGCAAAACAGGGGAGGGGGGAGGGATCACACACACGCACACATACACGCGCGCGCACACACGCACACGCGCGCACACACACACACACACACACACGAGGCCTTGGAGAGCTGGGTCTAATACATGCCCTTCCCACTCCCAGGTCACCTGTCAGCACACCTCATATCCAGGCTGGGTCTCCTACTGCCTGACAGAATGGGTGGGCCTTTCTCCATGTCAGAGGGAAAGCAGGAGTCCCATGTGCTCACTAACAGCCCAGGGAGATACTGTCTTGTTGGTGCAACGGGGAAGAGGCCACTCTGTTCACAAGAAAGCACTTCAGGAGAAGCTGTTTCCCGAACGCTGAGCCAAGCCCCTCCTCTACTGAAAGAGGAGAAGGATGAAGAGGGTAAAATTGTCATTTTTAACTAAAACCACTTTGCAAATGCCATTTCCAGAGCTAAGCACGAATCCAGGGCAGACACTTATTATTAGCATGTATGCATGAGTGCCGTGTGTGTGTGTGTGTGTGTGTGTGTGTGTGTGTGTGTGTGTGTGTGTGTGTGTCTGGGCAGGCGTGTGTGTGCTCTATGTATGTCCAACTATGCATTGTGTGTGCGTGTGTGTGTCTGTATACCAAGCATGTATGTTCATGTGTGTGCAAGTGCATGTGTATTATGTGGAGGCCAGAGGACAGACTTGGATGTCAGCCTTCCTCAGATGTCATCTACCTTGTTTTCAGAGACACAGTTTCTCACTGGGACCTGCAGCTTCCTGAGGCATCAGCCGGTTTCTCTCCCTGGTATAGGAAGAGCGCACAACCAAGCCTGGCCTTTTCCCACGTGCTGGCGTTTAAACTCAGGTCCTCCTGTTTGCATAGCAAGCACTCTACCAATGGAGCCATCTCCCCGTGGGACACTTCATTTTCAAGGACACAGTGTTACTGGGTGAACCACTGAATGAAGAACTTCAGCCTGTTGGGTCTGGTGGCTGTATTGGCAAGATGCAAACTGGTGTTTTTGCCCAACCAAACCAACCTTGTATTAATTACCGCTGTTGTCAGGGTTTGAGTATTTGTAAACACTAGATGTTGGCTATAACACCAAGAGCTCAGGAGTTTAAATTCCACCTCTTCATTGACCTGCCCATTGAACACAGGTTGAGTAACCCCGCTAGAGTCCAGTGACCCATAGCCGACAGTAACATCCCTCCCCAGGGGCCTGTGACCATCAAATGGTCCTCAAGACCTGGGCCTGAGTCAACCCTTCTCACAGCCCTGGAATTTTTTTCTTCCAGAATCAATTATATGTGCCTCAGAGCAGTCAAATAATTGGTTACTTTACTGGAGGTGCCAGCCAAATCGACAGTGCCTGTAAGGGTTCTGAAATGTGTATTTTGATCATCTAGGTATTTAGTTAGAAACAGGGACATATGGAAGAGGTAGGAAAGGAGGAAAAGGGAAAGGAAGAGAAGGGGGAAACGGTGGGAAAGGAAGGGAAGAAGACAGGGCCTATTTTAAAGGAACAGGAAGAATTTAAAATGGCGCTAACCCTCCGACAGCCTGTCTTTCTTTCAAAGTGAGAGAGGTGCCCACCACTTCCATCCAGGCAAGCAGGCCCAGCGGCACTTGGATGTGACAACCCTACTTCCTGAAGTAAAGTGGCAGAGCTAGGGACACAGGGAAGCCCCTGGAAAGAGAGAGAGTCTACCAGGAGGTAGGTAACTTGTGCGGCGCCCAGTCCGCCACGCTCACCACCTGCTCAGCACTGGTTGAAGGTGTGAACTCTCTCTGATGTGAGAGTGGAGTAGCCACACCCTGTTGTCCCGTACAATGAGCTTCAGATCTGGAATGCCATCCCGTGCCAGTACTCTCAGACGAGACTCACCATCCCATGTCACCTGCTGAGGGGACTGAAATGCATTTCTCAGGTCATTTCCATCACGGTCCAGAAACTTCCAGATCCAAAGCCCAGAAATGCTAAAGAAGGGTCATACTTTTTTGGATAGGGAAAAGCAGAAATGTCTGGGTTCAAAAAGAGGTCGGGGACCACTGGCATGGACTTCATACCCACTGAGAGGACCCAGTTTCCCTGTGGTGGCTAACACAGAGGGGTTGGGACATGGGCAGAGCCCTCATATCTTTGTGTGTCAATCTGAGGACCCAAGAAACAGCATAAGAAGCAATAAACACAGACTTGTCATTTGAACTTACAAACCCACCAGCTAAGTCACCAAATTATTGCAAGCACAGTCTAGCTGGTCCTCATTTCTCTGTGCACAAAGTCCCCAGCTAACGTCCATTTTTGAGATGAGCATGTATTCTTGAGCCACATGGAGAGTGTGACCTAACAATCAAACAGAATGGTTACAGGTTTCCATCTCAAGTGGTTATTCCTGAGAAGTGAGACCACGGCAGGGTGAGAGGGCAGTATCCATTTGTTGATCCCAGTGGGACTTTCTTTAATGTTGCCCAATTTCTTTTCCATCTGTTTCTAAATTTCAAAAGCAAATTTGGTTTTTGAAGTAGCTGTGGCTGACCTTTAGGTGATCATGGCTGCTGCGACACCTGACTGGACTGTTACAGGTAACTCGAAGGTCTCAGAATGGAAAGCCCACACTGGCTATTTTGCTGAGCATGCCAGAGACCTGAGCTTCAGCAAAATACAAAGGTGAGAATGGCCGTTCAAGGACTGGTGATACCATCATGCTCTCCATATCTCTTCCTGCAACCTCCCTCCTATTCTAAATTTAATATTAAGAAATTAGTAATATGGGCATGGTGGTGCATGCCTTTAGTGCTAGCACATGGGAGGAAGAGGCAGGCAGAACTCTGTAAGTTCAAGGATTGCCTGGTTTATAGAGCATGTTCCAGCCAAAACTACATAGTGAGACCCTGCCTCAAGAAAAAAAACAAAAAACAAAACAAAAAAGGAAAAGCAAGTGGGCCAGAGAGAGAGATCAGGTGGTAGAGTGCTTGCTGTGTAAACATGAAGACCTGGTCTGCTCCCAGTGCTGGAAAGTCAGAGACAAGAGAGTCCCTGGGACTTGTCAGCCACCTGGTCTAACCATCAAGTCCTGGTCTCAATGAGAAACCCTGTCTCAAAATCACAAGATGGGAAGGTTCTGAGGACTGTCACTTGGCCTCCACATACATGTGCACACACGTACACCCACAGGAACACATACCCAGATACACACACATATATGCACAAACACATGCACACACACACACACACACACACACACACACACACACACTCATTCAAGCATGCACACAAAAGTAAAGTATAGAAAGTTAGAACATACACAAGTCACTGCCTCAAATTTCCTTGGCTGATGCCATTTCCCAAGAACCCCTAGAGTGGTAGGCCACCAGTTCCAGAGTCCTCAGGACAGACTGCACCAAGAACAGGCACCACACTGACAGAACTTTCCAATAAAACACCAGTCCTTTCAAGACCTAAGGTCTTAGCTAGAAAGTGTAAAACAAAAACAAACAGATCCTGATTTTCAGCTAAGCCTGGGAAGCCTTTGTTGAGACAGATCAAAGCTCTCAGGCTCCTTCTGAGACTGACTGTGTTTGTCAGATGTGGGGTTTCTAAGTCCCTTGGAGCAAAAAGGGACAGGGAGACTCCTTCAGCACTTCACAGGTGGATGCCAAAGGTGGCCTTGAGGGTCTGCACTGACCTGGCTCCTTCTGGTGGAAACAGCATGAAGATACAAAAGGCTCTCCTGTGTCATCACAAATGGAGCCTCTGGGATCCTCATCACCGGGACTGAGATTCGGGGTCTTTGGATGATATTAGACCAACCAGGGTGCCTAGCCATTTGGCAAATCATCCCCTCCCAATCTTTTAACTTTTAATCATGAAATCCCCACCCTTATGCCCTGTCTTAGAGGGAACAAGTGAGGAAGGTGAAGGGTGGAGACAGCAAGGGTCAAAATGAAGGGCAACAGTGAGGAGAGGAGATTGCTGGCCTAAGAAGTCAGCCATACAGCTGGTTCTCAAACACAAGCCTCCCCGGCAAACCACCAAGCCCAACAAAGCTGCCCCCCAACCCCCATCCGCCTTGTACATCTCACACCTTAGTTCCCGAGCTCTCTGCTGTCCTCCACATCCTCCTCTTGCCTTCTCCCATTTTGAATACACCGGTTATTCTCAAACCTTGACATAAAATCTCATGCATTTCTCCCTTTCTGAGACCATCCCTCTGTTCCTTTTCCCTCTACCAAAATACCAAGATGAAGGCCTTACAGCATTTGGGGAATATGTGTTGGGCAGTGGGGAGCCCTGCAGGTGGACAGAAAATAGGAACATATTCAAAAGCTTTTCACTGCAGATGGGTCAAGGTGCACTTGACATATGTTCCCTGGTACACAGTAAACCCTTGACTGAGGACCTGTCATGTGTTAGGTGCCATTAAGTTGCTGGGTTTAGCAGGTGTGTAAACTTGGGTTTGCTTAAGTGTTTTTTGAGGACACAGCCCTGGGGACTTCCTCCTTGATGAGAGGGTCAGGTGGTTATGAGCATTTGGAAAGACTCCATCCTTTACCCATCTTCTGGAGACACCTGTGACATGAAATCCCTGAGTAGACTTACCTACTGTTTCCCTCTCTTGTTGGTCACCATAAAAAAGGAGCTCATGTCATCAGTACTGCCACTGCCACTGTGCTGTGAGTCGCCAGGGTGAACATATTCTGTGTGCAGTTGCTGGAGACCTTGGTGAACCCTCCTGTTGGTGTTGGTATAGACCTGGCTTTGATAGGAAACTTTAGCCCTCAGGCATGGGGGATGAGAAAAGGCAAGCCATGGACATGATTCTGTGATGGCTTTACCCACAAGGGAGGAGCATTGGTGGCATCCAGGGCTCCAGGTGGGAATAAGACCCCAAGGATGCAGCATGACTGGAGGGCTGGATACAGCAGAGACAGGGCCACTGGGCAGAAGAAACACACAGCTAGCAATAGCTCTCCTGAGAACAAGCCATGTGTCAACAGCCACCAGCAGACTGATGCCTACAGGGGGAAAAGTCCAGAGCAGCACAGTGCCACTCAAGGAGATTGACTTCCAAAGGTGGCCCTGGCTTTTAAAAGCTTCTAAATCCTGTTTCCTCAAATACTCTCTCTTCTTCACTACATCACACCTTCCTCAGTGGTTTCAATTTTTAATTTTATATATCCAGGTATTTTGCTCATATATATACAGCATACACATACAGTGCCTGTGAGGCCAGAAGAGGATGTCCCTGTGACTGGAGTTACAAATGGCTGTGAGCTGATATGTGGGTGCTGGGAATCCAACTCAGGTCCTCTGGAAGAACAGCCAATGCTATTAACTACTAAGCCATCTCTCCAGGCCACCTTAGGGGTTTCTTAAATCAAAAGGAGACTTCACAGGATTCAGACACCCCCAGAGAGCACAGAGGAGCCCTGCCAACTGGAATGTGGGTCCCTCCAGACACCCCCAGAGAGCACAGAGGAGCCCTGCCTACTAGAGTGTGGGTCCCGCCAGATACCCAAAGAGAGTGCAGAGGAGCCTTGCCAACTGGAGTATGGGCCCCTCCAGCCAAGGACACACCTAGCCCACTGGCTTCAGAGCTGCCTCTGGAGCTGAATAGGGCTCCAGGCATTTCATTATTTTGCTTTTGCTTCTGGCACTTCTTAAAACAAACCTCAAAGATGAAAAAACTCCTGTCTAAAATGCATTCCTTTTAGAATCCAAGAAATGACTCACAGAGGCTGGGCTGGCATTCATGGTCCCACTAAGATGATTAGCTGCAGAAATCCTATTTTTGAAATGTAGACTTTGTACCCTACATATTCTTCTAGAACAAAATAGGAGAAATATAACTCTACAGGGGGCTGTGAGGAGGAATGACACTCCTGTTTACATATTTAGCATCATTTAAATACATGCTATTTACCACTTACTTTATGTTTCACTGTTTATTTTTAACACAGGATTAAAGAGATTGAAAGAAAAGACTCAGTAGAGCCACTCACAGTGTTCTTGAGAAAACATGGCACCCACGTATGAGCCGGAATCTAAGGAGTTTGGTTTTCACCCAAATGTCCAGTGAGCGATGAGGGATACTCTTCACCCTGACAGAGGAAAAAAATTCTGATACTTGGCACATGTACAGACAAACTTTGAGAAAGGTAGAAATGAAATAAGCCAGCCATGAAGTGGCAGATGCTGTGGGCACCACCTTTGACATCTGATTCGCAGAGACAGAGTAGAATGGGACGCCAAGGCTGGGGAAGGGGGCTGTTATTTAATGAGCAGACTGCGTGTGGGGCGATGAGAATGCTCTGGAGCTGTAGGTTAGGGATGGTTACAAATCAATGTGAACATGTTTGGTGTCTTTGAAATGAACCCTAAATATGGTTGCATTGGGAAATTTTATGAAATGCAGATTTTACCACAATAAACATTGTTTGCTCTGGAAGCAGACATTGAGAAATATTGGTGGCCTGAGGCTTCTTTCTGCTTCTTTTTCTTTTCTTTCTTTTTTTTGGGGGGGGGGGGACAGGGTTTCTCTGTATTGCTTTGGAGGCTGACCTGGAACTCGCTCTGCAGACCAGGCTGGCCTCAAACTCACAGAGATCCACCTGCCTCTGCCTCCCCAGTGCTGGGATTAAAGGTGTGAGCCACCAACGCCTGGCTCTCTTTCTGCTTTCTTTTCATCTTGGCAATGCCATTTTCCCCAAGATGACCAAGCGACTCGCTCTTCAATGCCAATCATTGGTCAGGCCTCTCCCACCTCATCACAGACTAGTCCAGGTCCAATGGGGCAAAGTGGCTTTCTGATGGCCATGCAATGGTCAGCCAGCAGGGCACAGGTGCCACTGTCCTCCCTGGGGGACAGGGCAGATCTCAGCTGTAGGAGCCTGATGTCTCTGAGACTTGTGTGAAGTATTTGTGTCTGTTACCCAAGTTTACACACCACCCCTTTGTTCTGGTGTGGTAAGCCTCTCACTGTCACCATTTTCAAAGCAGCATGGTCCTCAGCTGGGCCATAAAAGCCAGCCCTAGTCTAAATCCACCCTTTCGTGGTTAACTGTGTGGGTAGCCCTGGTTTCTAAAAAAAAGTTTTATTTGTGTGATAACTCCTACATGGAAATGTTGTTCACAATGAGTGTCGGTTCAAGAACAATGACTGCACTGAACTCCAACCTGAGAGGAGTGTGCTCTTGTTGGAGACTTACACAGGGAATAAATTAGCCAGAATACAGATCTCTGAGACCTTCTGATATGAATGAAGTTGTTGGAATACACGCTCATCCTATGTGTGTTTTTATGCTTCCCATGCAGGATGCGTTACATGTTTCAGAATCGCATGTGAAAGACCTTACAGAGCAGGGAAAGCAGCCACCGTGCTCCAGAGATAACCTGCAGCATCTATCAGAACCTTTTAAACACGCAGTGTCCAGGACATCAGGTTTTTCTCTCTACAGTTCACCAGGTGGGTTTTGGTAAAGTAGGGACCATGGAACACTGACTGATCCAACACAGACAAAACCATCAAGTAAACTTCACAAACGGTGTCTAGAAACAGCTGACCTGAACAAGGACCCCAGACTGACAGCTCAGAAACCAGCATAGGACTGAACCGGCCCCCTGCATGTGGGCATCAGTTAGGAGACCTGTGAAGTCTATGGGGCCTCTGGCAGTGGATCAGTATTTATGCCTAGTGTACAAATGGACTTTGGGAGCCCACTCCACATAGAGCGATACTCTCTCAGCCTAGGCACATGGGGAAGGGCCCAGGCCCTGTGCCAAATGATGTGACAGACTCTGAAGATCCCCATGGAAGGCCTCACCCTTTCTATGGAGCAGAAGAGGAATGGGATAGGGGTTGGCGGGGGGGCCCCGCAATGGGAGGAGAGGAGGGAGAGGAAACTGGGATTGATATATAAAACAAGATTTTTTTCTAATTTAAATAAATAAAAATAATATACAAAAACAATAGAATGTTGTCTGCATTTTATCCATGAGCAGACAATCCCATCCCTCTACTGGAGCATATCTGGAGGGTTGTCATCTCAGGCCTGCTTGCTTCACCATTCTTCGTTGTACATCCCTCTGAGGGCACATTCCCTGGGAGCAAAGAGGCCAGGAAATGGATAAGCCCATTGCCAACAGTCTGCAGGGGGCTGCATCAGGCAGACCTCTTTGCTTAGGACTTTGGGGAAACACCACATTCAAAGCCAATTCAGAGGGGCAGCTGGATTCTTGCCACAGTCAAGAGGTGGCCGCCATGTTCACCTGCCAGCCTCCATTTCCAGTAAGTTTCTAGGTAGATAGCTCTCACTTGGGATGGATAACTTCCCTTTGGCTCTGTGGATCCTGTACCCCAACTGTTTGTCCTGTAACCGGCATGGAAAAGACAGGGTTTTACTGGGGAGCCTAAGGGAAAAACCCAACAGCCCTTCCCAATAAAGTTTACATCTTGTGGTCATGGAAGGCAAGTGACCCTGGGGTGTGATGTGAACCCAGCCCTGGAGCACCCTGGGGGAAAACCAGCTGGCCCACAGAAGGCCCATGTGGGTGGCCCTTGCTCTGCTGTGGAGGGCCCCTGGCGCCAGCAAGTCCCCAGCCTTTGGGAATACCCCTGACTGCTAAGAGACATAAGCTGCCAGCCCAAATTCTACTCTCCCTCCTTCTCCACCTTCTAATTCTGCTATTGGGAGTTTGCTCCTAAAAGGCCAAGGGCAAGGGCCCTGAGGCAGGCAGCTCTGCAGAACCTTGCAGGGCTGAGCCCAGCACTGTGGTGGGGGTGTGAAGATGGCAACCTGTATGCTTTCATCTGGGATTGAAAGGTGGGCCCTGAATAACATAGACAGCTTGAAGGTCAGAACCACCCATGAAATGTTGAGAAATTCCACCTGCGAGGCCGGTGCTCACCCCACATGTGGCACCCACCCATCTGTCTTATGTATCATGAGACCTTGTCGTACATCCCTGGCAGACCACAAAGTAATGAATAATGAAGCAGAAGAGTCCAGACGCCAGCCTGTCCTTTTTCACTCAACTTCTCTCTATTTCTCTGTGACCATAGTTCTTGTTCATCTGCAGTCTGGCTTTAGAACAATGCTTCAGTTGTCTGGGGCCAGCTGTAGCCTGCACATCTTACACAGGACATGCAAAAAGACCCATAATAAACCTGGCCTTGTTCCTTTCAAAATAAGACACCTTCCCCTCTAGTTACTCACTAGAGAGCAAGTGAGTTTCTTTTTAAGTCACAGATGAGCTTTGGGTCCATGTAGCTGGCTTACTGGCTCTTGGGTCCTCATGTCTGTACTGCAGACACTTTCCATCGCCCAGCTCTACAGGATGACACAGTCCCTGAGGAGAGAGCGTGGTCCTTGAGAGGCAAGCACATTTCACTCACCTATCCAACTAAGTTGTGCTTTGCAGTACTGGCATGTCTTCTGTGAGAAACACAACAGAACATAAACTGTTTTTCCTGAGGAGTCTTTGTGTTGAGCGGCTTTCCATTTCTGTCACAGACACCCGTGATACATCATCTTCTAGAACACAGAGGATTATTTTGGCTCCTATCCCAGAGGTGTCAGCCCAAGACCCAGTGCAAGGTGGCACATTCCGGCGGCACAGTATGGCAGAGCAAAGCCAGAAACCTCACACCTGGAGTATGAACAGGAGCTGGTGTTCCAATACCCCCTTCAGGGGCACAGCCCTGGTGGCCTCCTCCCACCACAGCTCTCTTCTTTCTGCTGCCTCCCAGGCGCACAATGGGCTGGGGGCTAATCCTTCAGTACACAGTCACAAACTGCAGAAATGGCAGTCACCACAAGGGTTAGGCTTTCCAAGACACCTCCATCACCTCGTGTTCCCTTCCTTCTGAACCGCGGGGTGAGCGGGGGTGGGGGGGAGGGGGGTGGGGGGGGAAGCACTGCAGCTCCCACACCCATTGGAATTTGGGATTGGGCGTCTGATGGAAGGACCGGCCTACCAATCAGAACGCAGAAGGCGGGAAGTGCCAGGGGATGGCCCGTTGCCTTTCTGTTGCTCCACCATGGTGGGGAGTCTGTCCCTGGCTCCCGTCACAGGCAGCCCTTCTCCTCTCTCCCTTCCCTGCCTGTGGCTTCTGCCTGGTCACCAGCCCAACACCAAGCCCCACTGGGACACTAGCAGCTCTGTCTTGCTGGTACTAGGTCCCTCCTTATGCTCCCCAAGAGGGCCACGGCATGGGTCCATGGGATGCTACCCAGCTTCCTCATCATTTCTCAACTGTGGGTCTGTGAATTAGACTGTCAAGAGGCAGAGTGACCAGAGGAAACCCAACGCAGTGTACGGATACCTGCCTGCATCGTGGTTACACATGGAGGCACTCCAGGAAAAGGCCAGAGTCCGCGCCGAGGAGCTGTGATGGTCGGCTTTAATTGTCAACTTGATACAACCTGAGTCACCTGCGATGCGAGTCTCAGGGAAGGATTGGCTAGCTCCATTTGACGTACAGGCATTTCTGCTGGGAATTCTTAATGCAGGTGGAAAGAGCTGCCCACCGTGGGCAGAACCCTGGGTTTGTGACCTGGACTATATAAACACGGAGAGGAAGCCGTGAGCAGGTAAGCATGCGTACATGAACCCACTGCACTCTGCTTTTGACTGTGGGTTGTCTTATAACCAGCTACTTCAAATTCTTACCGCTTTGATTTTTCCCACAGTGATGATCTGTAACCTAGAGCAAGCCCTCCCTCTGTCCCCTAAGTTACTTCTCGTCAGGGTGTTTTATCACAGCAACATGAAAAAATAAAAAATAATAAAAAATAAAAACTTAGGTGTAATAATTCAAATGGGAAATGTTTCCACAGCTAGTCTTGGACATTTAAACACTTGGTCCTCAGGTGCTGGCACACTTTGGGGAAGTTTAGGAGGCACAGCCTGGCTGAAGGAAGTGCTTCACTGAGGGCTTTGAGAGTTTATAGCCTCAGGCCACCTCCAGTTCTTCTCTCTCTCTCTCTCTCTCTCTCTCTCTTCTCTCTCTCTCTCTCTCTCTCTCTCAGCTTTGTGGTTGAAGATGTGATTTCTCAGTGGTCTGCTCCTGACACTTGCTGACAACCCTCCACCTGGACAAAAAGGATTCTTATCCCTCTGGAACCATAGCCAAAATCAACTCTTGGTTAAGTTGCCTTTGGTCATAGTGCTTTATCACAGCAATGTAAAAGTCACTAAGAGATAAGACAACACCACCATCACTCAAGGACAGTCCATCCTATAAAGAAGTAGCCGGACAAAGGAAGAACCTGTGAGCCCCCAGGCGTGGCGGGTGGAGGTAGACACACGGAAAATGTCACAGTAGGATCAGGGCCGTCAGGGTGGTTCAGACCCCGCTGAAGTCGTCTCGGGCTGATGTGTGTCTGTCTACCATCATCTCATGATTGACGCCCAGCCATCCTCCCGGAAGAGATGGAAACACATTCGCAAATCCATGCCCTGCAATAGACAAGTAAGTAGGGGGCAGACCAAGAGCGCCATTACATCTGTTTCTCCTCAGTTCCTCACAATAATCCTGAGGCTGAAGTAGCATGATTTGGATTAGGGACCTCTGCCATCCATTCTAGGCATCTCCAGATAATATAGATATATTAGTCGGCTGTTAGTGCAGCAAAACCCCAGAGACTGAACTTAAAGAGGAAGCGTTTGCTTTGGCTCACAACTTTGAAGGGTCATGTTCAGTTAACTCATAGCTTAAGGGCTGCAGAGCACATGTTGGAGGGAAAGGTTTACCTCATGAAGGCTGTGCAGCAAAGTGCAAAGAAAGTTCCTGGGGTTCCACAGTCTCCTTCAAGGTCCTATCAACTCACTGAACTAAGACCTCACCCCATCCCCATCCCGAAAAGACTCACCACCTCCCAATAGCACCACACACTGGAAACCAAGCATTCAACACACAAGTGCTTGGAGAACATTCTAGAAACAACCTGTATCGCCAGGAGACTCCCCTTCACCTGGGCCTTAATGTAAAGTGCCGAGGCTCCTTTGCTACAAAATGCAGCATATTCATACACTAGGCATATTCATACCCCAGGCTCCAGGGTTGGGGCCTGGGCTTGTTTGGGACAATGAGAGACAGGGGCATTAACCAGGGCCCTGTGCCTTGCCGCAGAATTCTAGTTCCAGTCACCGTCAGCCTGGAGAGCAACAGCAGCAGTGTTGGGTAGAGCAGTAAACGGGGTCTCAGCCCAGCTTGTGTATGGTTGCTCCACTGGACCCAAATGCAAAGCCTGCCCTGGATGCTTCCCAAGAGAGTACTTACTGTTGGGGTAAACTTTGGATTAAAGGGTTAAAGGCATGTGCTGTGGGTGGTGTTGTGTGTAAGAGATGTTACCCTGAGCTGGCCACAAGGCAAGGAACAAGCAGTGTACAATCTGCCAGGGGCTTGGAAAACCCCAGACAACATGCCATGGGCCAGACCCAGTCCCTGCTGAGGTTTGCATCGTGCTCTCTGCGAGGAGGTCACTGTCCTGTGCCCACAGCAGCCACCTAGGAGAGTGCGGTGACATTAACTCATTCCCCCCTCCCACCCAGAAGGTTCTTCCTCCCCTAAAAGCATGCTTTTAAAGAAATTGCCCCCAAATAGTCACAGCAAAGTTGAACGCTAACAAAACACGCCATTAAGTGTGTATATGACTTCCTCCCAGGACGTTCTGTTCTGATGTGTGTGTGGGGGGATGGTGAGAGCGCCTATTTACAGACCACCCTCATTGCCCCCACTCACCCATACTTTATTTAAACTGCCTCCAGGCAAAGAAACCAAAGCAGATTCTATCTTTTTCTTCAGGTCTGTGTAGCTAATTAGTCAATAGCTGGTTCTGAAAGTGGAGCCGTGATATAAGACATTTCTTCATCCTCCCCCCCCCATTTTGCTTTTACTTTCATTGTTGAGGTAACAAAACCAAGTTCAGGAAGGAAGGAGTTATTCTGGCTCGTGCCTTACGTGCCTTACGGGTACTGACTGTCACGTCTTACAGGTACCGTCCGTCAGGGCGAGAGCCTAAGGCAGCTGGTCACAGTGCGTCTGCAGCCAGGAAGCAGGCTGTTGGTGCTTAGCTCACTCTCTCCTTTTTATCCAGTCCAGTTGATGGGATGGTGACACCAACATTCAGGGTGTCTTCACTCCTCAGTTAAACCTCCCTGGAGACACCCTCACAGACGTGCCCCATCCTGCTGAGTGCAGTCAAGAGTGACCCTCTTAGGATTTTGCTAACTCCAGCAAATCATATCCTGCCCCAGATCCTCCCCTCTCTGTTCTTTTAATTTTATGCAGAATAGCACACAATGCACATGCCTGTAGATGCTGCCATGGTTAACCTTCACTGTCGACTGTGTTTAGAATCACCATGGAAACGCCTCTCTGAGCACATCTGTGAGGGATTTCCTAGACTAGGCTTACTAAGGTGGGAAGACCCACCCTAAATGTGGGCAAGACCATGCCAGGGGCTGGGGTCTCTGACTAAATATATGGGAGGAAGCTACGCACCAGCATTCATTGCTCTCTGATTCCTGAGAGTGGACTCAACATGACCGGCTGCTTCGGGACCCTGCTGCCACAGTGTACTGTACCCCCCTCACAGTCAGTCAAAATAATCCTTGAAATTGCTGCTTGTCAAGTATTTGGACCCAGAAACAATAAAAGTAACTACTACGTATGTTTGTGTGTATCCCTAGAGCAAAACTCTCGTCATGTTTCCTATCTGAATGAAAGTCTTGCAAGCTGCCTGTGTCTCCTGGATTGCGTCTGTCCCTCTACCAGGGCTCATGGTGGTTAAGGCTTCCCCATAACTTTTCCCAGGGAGGAGATTCAACCTCTAAGTCGGACTGGCTCCATCCATGGCACAGCTGTAAGGCATGACCCGGGTGACATCCATTCATGTTCAGCCACTGCTTCTAGAAGCTTAGAAAGAACTTCCATCCCCACACTGTCAGGTGACCTTGACCTCTCTCCAGAGAGAACCTGTTTTAAGTTTCACACATCTATGGCCATCATAGCAGGTTTTTACCTTAGGCTTCTCTGTGTTGTTATCCTGGTTTCTCCCTCTCCCTGGGTTCTGGGCAACCTGGCCCTGTTCCTGCTCCCAATTCCTCTCCTTCGCCCTCCCCCGTGTTTTCTCCTCAGCACCAGCATGCCACTCTGCCCACCAGCCCTCTCCTGGGCCTGGGCCTTCTCCTTAGGGAACCTTTCCTGGTCACAGGGCCTCTCTAATCCTCGGGCTCTCTCCCAGCCCCAGGGATCACTCTTCTCCAGGCTGCCTTCCCTCATCCTGGGATCCATCTCTGACAAGTGATTGCTCCCATAATTAATACCTTTGCTCCGTTCCCTTTCCCAATAAACTCCATGTGGGTTTGTTGAATTTAGCCCTCTGAGCGTGAGCTCCTAAGGCATGTGTGGCACCAGAGGGTTGTCAGGTCTGTGCCTACCCTCATTAAAAGGTAGCTGACATGGCCAGGAGGAGGAGATAAGACACCCCTCAAGGAGAAGACAAAGTGGGGAAGTGTCTTTTCCCAGGGATGGGGAGGCACTGCAGGTACAGAGAACAACCTGGGCGACTGCACACAGCAGCCCTGTGAAGGAAGAGCCCAACCTTGAACTGGGCACCAAGAGCTGAGGCAGGTTGGTTTTGTTGTGGTTGGTTAGTTGATTGGGGGCTTTGCTTGATTTTGGCAAAATGCCTCTTCACAGGCTCAGAGTGGAGGTAAGAAGGCAGAGAGTCATAATCAGCCTGGAGCTGACAACAAAGCAGCCAAAGAAAATAGCTTTTCTTTTTAAAGACACCAACAGCACAAGAAGTGCTCCCCTGTCTGTCTGTCTGGGTGGCTGTCTGTCTTGGTCAGTTTTGTTCTTCTCTCCCTTCTTCAATCTCTATCCCTGCCTCTCTCTGTCTCTGTCTCTGTATCCATCATCTCTCCTCTGCTGGAATTTCTGTTTCTCTATCTGTGTGTGTGTGTGTGTGTGTGTGTGTGCGCGTGTGTTTGTGTGTGTCTGTGTGTGTGTTTGTGTGTGTGTGTGTCTGTGTGTGTGTGTTTGTGTGTGTGTGTCTGTGTGTGTGCGTGTGTTTGTGTGTGTGTCTGTGTGTGTGTGTCTGTGTGTGTGTGTGTCTGTGTCTGTGTATGTGTGTGTGTGTGTGTCTGTGTGTCTGTGTCTGTGTATGTGTGTGTGTGTGTCTGTGTGTGTGTCTGTGTGTGTCTGTGTGTGTGTGTCTGTGTGTGTCTGTGTGTGTGTGCATGTGTGTGTGTGTCTGTGTGTGTGCGTGTGTGTTTGTGTGTGTGTGTGAGTGTGTGTGTGTGTGTGTGTGTGTGTGTGTGTCTGTGTGTGTGTGTGTATGTGTCTGTGTGTGTGCATGTGTGTGTGCATGTGTGTGTGTGTGTCTGTGTGTGTGTGTCTGTGTGTGTGTGTGTGTCTGTGTGTGTGTGTGTGTGTGTCTGTGTGTGTGTGTGTGTGTGTCTGTGTGTGTCTGTGTGTGTCTGTGTGTGTGTGTGTGTGCATGTGTGTGTGTGTCTGTGTGTGTGTGTGTGTGTTCGCATCTCTCTCAGTCTCTCTCTCCTCTCTTTGATGCTCTCTTCCTCCCCCCCTCTCTCTCTGTTGGTATCGCTCAGTCTCTCGCTCACTCTCTCTCATTCTCCCTCCGTTGATATCTCTCTGTTTCTGCTTTCCCCAGCACATTCTATTCCAATTCACCAGCCATGGAAACATGTTGTGCTCATGAAGATGATGTCTCAAAACCTCAGAGGACTTAGAGCAAGAACTCCATTCACACACAGGCCTGAACACCCCTGATTGGCCGTGGATGCTGTTGCCCTGGCAACATGACTCAAAGCTTCCTGCCTCCACCCCCACTCCACCCCCAGCAGTACCTTCATTACTCTCAGCGACACCACAGGTTATTAAAGCTGTCTAATGAACTCAGCTCTGACACAGCGCTCTTCATCACTGTCGCTCGCCCAGTAACACGGGCAGCTGAATGTGCAGCCTCTGGGGGGGGGGGGGCGCCTATGACCCTTGCTGGTTGCTTCTCACACTTTGAACCACTAGAGATTTATGTCCAAATAGCACTTGATGAAATTCTAAGGGAGGAACCAAAAAGCTGTCTGCATCGTCTTCTGAAGGCATGAGAGTCCCTTTATCTTCCAGGGCACATAATTGAATGTGAATAATGATGTCATCTATAACTGGGAAGAGTTGCCTCAGTCCGTTGGGGTTGCTGTAACAAAATGCCTTAGTCTGAGAGGTTTATAAATAACAGGAATGTGTCTCTTTCCGTTCTGGAGGCTGTAAGTCTGAGACAGAGTCACCAGGAGATTCTGAATCTGCTGGGAACCCACTTCCTGGTAGATGAGTGTTCTCACCTTGAGTTCACATAGGGGAGGGGCAAGAGGTCTTGGGGCTCTCTTACAATGGCTCTAATTTCATTCCTGAGGGATCCTCCTTGGTGACCTCTTCACCCCCACCCCCACCCCCACCCCCGCCCCCAGAGATCTGACTTCCTCCTACCACCACCTTGGGCACAGGCTTTCAGCACCATGCTGGGCTGATAAGGGACATATACTGAGACCTTCTGCTAGACTGTCCATTGCTGGACATTTCTGGGGAGAATACAGACTGTAGACCAAAGTTTCTGGTGCTGAAAAGGAAATCCATCTTCCCAACCCTTGCCCTAGAGGACAAAAGGAAAAGGGGAGAAAACAGAGCAGATGGGCTTCGGGCCTCAAACACACAGGCTGAGGCTCTCAGCTTGTTCCAGGAACCCATGTGGGGGAAAATTAAGTTTTTCTTTCCAACAGCACCTGGCTGAATTCGCTCCATGGCACATGCAGACAACAGTCCCAAAGACACACTACCAGTACAAAGGCCTGGACAGTAACAGCATCTGACCCTTTGCACCATGTACCCCCTATGTCATATACTGTTTTTATGGTCAAGCACTCAGTAACCACTTGTTCTCAGCACTTTGCCTCTGTTAACTGTTGCCCACTGCAAAAAGAAGCCTCACTGCTTTTATCATTAATATAAGTCTCTGTGTGTTCATTGGGGACAAGGTGGTTGCAGAACCTGGCATGAAATCCCGTAACAATTGAGGGTATACCTGTCTGTTCATCAACACTGTTATCTAACCTTCCTTTCCCTCTACCAGAAAACTGGGACCCATGTCATCTTCTCTTTCTCACTCACCCTTTTGGGTCCAAAGCCATCCTCACTGCCACTGTGTGCTCCTGGGTTCCTCTAACCTGCTCCACCCACATCTGTGTTGACCACAGTCTGCTGTGGGAGGCAGGGGTCCTCAAGTCCCCACCTCAGAAAGGAGACCAAAGAGACCAAAGCAGACTCTTTCCCTTCCTCTACAACCACCCTCCCTTTGCTACCAGGCTCATCTGATTTCCACGCAGATTCCTGAGCTCCAAACTGGATGCAAGCCAAGTGAGCTCTGCTCTCAGTGGGCAACCAGAGCCCCCATTTCTTTCATTCATTCAGACTTGCCTTATGTGGTAAGCGAGTGGAGCTGCCCTGCAGTCACCCGCTGGGAGCCTGCTGGGCAACAAGCCACAGGAAGAAGAGAGAAGACATGAAAAAGATGGTTCTCAGAGAAGACTTCCTCCCAGAACCTAATGTTCTGGAAAAATCTCCCTAATTAGTCATTAATTGGTACATTATCAGCACCATGTGCCAAGGATTAAGTGGGTAATTCCCATGATTTCTAGAGAGCAGAGTAAGGCATCTCACCAGCCAGGCCCAGGGGAGTAGCTCTCCCTTACTCCCTAACTGTCGAAGCCTGAGGCCCACACAGCCTCCATCTATCCGTCCAGTCCTCTCTGGGTTTTACTTCCCCAGCACAGAAAAGCCTTCCCGGACTGCAGGCTGCTTCTCCTCCAGACTGCTGGATATGCTCATGTTGAACACAGCTCTTGGCTCTTAAAGGGAGCTATATTGTCTCAGCCCATTTCTCCTATGTAGTCACTTGGTTTGGTACCTTTTGGCCATTCCTGTAGAACACTGCAGGTAATTTTAGTTCCATTTGGTCCTGTAGCAAAACTTATTTTAAACGGCTATGATTCATCCCTTAATCACAGAGTTTTATTGTACTGCCATTACCAAGAAATCCCTAGACTTTATTCTCCACTAAAAATAATTAAGGTATCTTCAAAGTTCAACCCTCTGTATTCGTCAGAACTTTGTGTTATCAAGATGGCTATAGACAAGGGAATTGTTAGGAGAGGTGGGGAGGAAAGAAAGCCTGGGGGGTGGGGAGAGCAAAGGAAGAAGGAAGGCTATGGAAGCAAAAGTCATGGGTGTGTGTGTGTGTGTGTGTGTGTGTGTGTGTGTGTGAGCATGCATGTGTGCGTGCATACATTGGTGCATGCTCGTGTGCACATGGGTATGCATACATAGTGTGTGCATGTGTAGAGGCTTTAGGGGCTTTTACAATCACTCTCCCTTGTGTTTTGAGACAAGGTCTCTAACTGGCCAGGCATTTGCTGGTTTGGCTAAACTAGCTGGCCAGGAAGCCCCAGAGATCCTCTTCTCTCCAGCTACCCAGAGCTAGGGTTACAGGTGTGTTCTACAGCTTCACTAGGGTGCTCTCACTGTTTGGGGGAGGTTATGGAACCTTTTAGAAGCTGTGGTGGAGGCTTTGAAGGTTTACAGCCTTGCCTACTTCCTGGGCTCACTCCCCCTTTGCTTTCTTTGCATAGTTGAGATATGATCTCTGAACTTCCTGCTCCCAAATACCCACTGCCACGCCTTCCTTGTCATTATGGACTCTCCCATTGGGACCATAAGCAGAAATCAAAAAACAAAACCCAAACAAAAACAACCTCTTAAGTTGATTTTGGTCTTCCTGTTTTATCACAGCAACAAAAAAGTAACTGCAGTTACAGTACGGTAGTACAGTAGTGCAGGGTCTCAGGGGGACACGCTGGAACTACATGGGGAGCTAGGAACTACATGAATGGCCGGGAGTTGGGGCTGTGGGGAGGAGAGTTACAAGCGGGTCCAGCAAGCGCTCCTGCAAGCACACCAGGAGATGCTCAAATCCCTGGCATCACCACAGGTCTGTCACAACATCAGGTGATCTCCAGCCACGGGAGAGAAGAGGCACAGAGTGGGTGCCAAGGGCTGTGGGTGGGAAGAGTGTTTGGATGAGAGAACTTTCAGGGCTACTTAGAGGTGGGGGAGGAACTGCTCCTGCTCCCTCTCTTTCTCCACCCAGACCCTCAGAGACCAGGTAGGTTGAGAAATAAATCACACGGTCCAGCACTAGACAAGTGGTTCTCAGCCTGTGGGTCACAACCCCTGTGGTGGGTCACACATCATATATCCTGCATATCGGATATTTACATTGTAATTCATAACAATAGCAAGATTAGTTATGAAATAGCAATGAAGATAATTTTATGATTGAAGATCGCCACAACGTGAAGAACTGTATTAAAGGGTTGCAGCACTGGGGAGGTTGAGCTCTAGACAATGAAGCACCACTGTAAGCTCTCCTGGATGGTATCAGGCCCCTCATGGCATGTGGGGGGCACATGATAAATGTCATGGAAGTCCTCTTGGGTGACCCAGAGGGAGCTGCATTTCCATACTCCAGGGAAATACAGGCAGCCTGCACGGACACAAGGGCCTGTGAGCAGCTGTTCTGTAGATGAGGCCACCTCTTCTTCCTTGAGGCTGCACCTGATAGTACCTAGATGGAAGGTGTGTTTGCATTGCCTATGTGCCTACGTCTTCATTTTATTCAATGTCCCCAAACCTGGTGAGATCTATCTGATCCCACGTTTTTGTTTCCCCAGCTTGAGCCTGAAGAACAGATATAGATCTTCATTCAAACTAAAATCTCCAGGTCAGTCTTGGTTTCTGGAATAAACAAAACCCTTATTTGCCTTGAAAAAGAGGCTTCTTCAGCCTGAGCATCAGTGCCAAGCTCTAAGGCTGAATGCCGTGCACTCCGTCCGGGAGTTCTAGTCAAGCTCAGCATAGAGTTCAGCTCCTACTCTTTGCTACAGAGAAAGAAGCTGAGTTGTAGGATTCCTGAAGCACTTGGTGACTATTGTGTCTCCACTCCCACGAAAAACCTAATTCAAGAGCTCAGATACCATATGTATATTCAAGGAGTAGTATTCATTGACTGACAGAGTATGGGGAATGAAAGGCAAGCATGTCATGTGCCCCCCCCATCGTGTGTGTGTGTGTGTGTGTGTGTGTGTGTGTGTGTGCAGGTGCCCTTAAAAACAAAGGAAGTCCCCTGGAGATGGAGCTATAGGCAGTTTGTGGTTCCTGGGAACTGAGCCTGGATCCTCTGCAAGAGGGGCCAACACTCTTAACTACTGAGCCGTCTCTCCAGACCTCGTGATCTTTGATTTTTAACTATACATTATTTCTTCCTCGAGAACTTTCCAAGTACCAGTGACTCCTTTGTATTACATGCCATGGAATTATTTTTAAATAACAGAATCATCTTGTATTTGTTATAAAAATTTGATAAACATGAAACAAGTCCGGTTATGGCAAAGAAAGCTATAAAACTCAAATGATCAAAGCTTGGAGATAATGGAATGAAAGAAGGTCCTTTTCATTGTAATGAAATATTATTGGTGATATCTAATCAGTCCACCCTTGTCCCAGAAACAGTGTCACCCTTGGAGCTGATGCTCCTAGGACCTCTGTCACACTTGCTTCCTTTCCTCATAAACCTTTGAGTATATCCCCAGGATTAACAACCTCGTGTCTTAGCTTTTTCTGTTTGCAATAAAGAGAGGTTTTGGCTTGACAGAGTTTCATTTCTGATTTGAGTAACAAGAGTGAATCAACCAATAAAATTCTTGGTTAATGAAAAACTTCATTAGAGGTAAAAAAAAAAAAAAAAAAAACAGCCAGCACAGTGAGTTTCCTTGTGTTTACCATAAATCAGTCTAACTCCACCCTGGAGTGTGTAAATGCATAGACGGTTGGTTGTATATATTGGCATTGACTTTTCAAAAAGAAGTTATGTAAACACACCCTATGAAAACTTAATTGCCACTTTCATAATTTAGTCAAATACCAGATGAAAGGACAGCACGCATCCATCCCGGAAGGAGTCACTTTACAACAGCCAGACAGCGGGGACAGCACATTGCACAATGTGCCTGCTCTGCCTTCCCAGCTTATGTGACAGTTAGGGTCCCTTCACTGGTAAGTGTTATCTATGAATACCTGCCAAGTGTCCTTTGAACATGGCCCAGAAACACCACTTCAGTCAGTACTGGATTTCTAAGTCTGCGTATGTGTTTCGATGTCTAGGTTATGTTTAATTTGAAAAAACAAAAAACAAAAAACCTATCATTGTCAGTACCAAAAGTTAAGCTTCAACTCTGAGCTCAAAGTAAAGTGGAAAAGACTCCCTGGGACTGAAATGCACATCTAGGGACACTCCTACAGAAGAGGGCAGGCATAAGTCAGTATCCCGGGAGTTAGCCTGGGTTTCCACAGCTTCCTCCACTGTCGTTTTAATGAGGGACAGTGACCATGAAGAGAGTGGGGGCCAGAGACCACATGGAGAGTGAGGAACAGTGACCACATAGACAATGAGGGACATTGACCACACTTGACCATTTCCTCAGGAGTTTCTGGAGTTGTCTCTTCTTCAGCTACCTCATGGGAATCTGAGCCCCAATTACGAGACACCCCTGTGACCAACCCATAGATATTCTTACTTCCTTCTGTGAATGAAGTCATCGGCCTCTGGTTTGGAGGGCCACCACCCAGGGAAGTGCAGGTGATACTGAGAAGTGACACCTGGAAAAGATACAGAGGCCAGCTCACCTCTCGTCATTCTGAAGCCCTTCGACTGTGGCGTAACATAGTTCAAGCAGAGCTGTGTACATCCACAGGAAGGCAGACCCAAGGCAGGTGAAACGCCTCCCAATGTGGAGTCTCCTGACAACTCCGTAGGATCCACAGGGGAGTCTTCAGTGCTCATATTCGCCAGTGTTTCTTCTAACTGAGGTAACGTTTGCACAACAGAAAACCACCCCCATGACGTGGACAGCTCAGCCGTGTCCAGTCTAGTCACATTAAAACCACCACCACTGTCTAGTTCCAAGACATCCTTATCCCCCCAGAAGATGATCATCAGTCTCGAGACCCAGCAGCCACCAATTTACTTGCTGATGATATAGAGTTATCTATTCTGGGTATATCAATAAGTGGAATCAGGCAACTTGTATGAATATTATCTTTCTGCATGCTATATGCCATCACCCCTATGTTTCCAAGATTCCTCTGTATGTAGTAACAGTAATAACTTTTGTCTGGCTGCATGCTGCTCTATTATGTTCCACACATTGCTGGGCATCCGGAGTACATCTGAGAAACATATTCTCAGGCAAAAAGGAATATATCTAATAAATCTGAACTGCACAGGCCACTCCATAACAGAATCCATGGCTACTTGGCCTACTATAACTGTACAGCCTACTACACTCTTAAGCTGGGTGACTATTCTAGTACTGATGTGTGTGACAGTGCAGCTCACTACACCTCTGGCTTGTATGACTGGATAATCCACTATGCACTTGAACTGTGTGACTGTATAGCCCATTATAGCCATGGCCTGAATGACTGTTCAGCCTAGAACAGGCTACCAACCTGCCCAGCAAAGGAATTCTCAACACTGTGTCAACTCTAAAGCAGCCTCATAAGATGGCTGTCTTACATGCTGTTCATCCGTAAACACAACTGCAGCCCTTGAGTGCAGCTGTGTTCTAGCCACACGAAACATTTCCTTTCATTTGTCCACCGATGACTGCTTCCATTATTTCTACCTGCTGGTGCGGCAAACGAGCTGTAGTCCTCTTGTGGATGTCTTTATACGAGTGTTTGGGCCCTTGTTTTCAATTCTTCACGGTACCTACTGCAACACACAGATTTAACAGCTGAGTAACTGTTCTACAAAGGCTGCAGCTGGCTCATGACTGAGCAGTTCCCAAAGCCAGGTCACTGGATTCGTTGTTCTTCTGTCACAGAGTCAGGACTCTCTGAATCTCCTCCCTTGAAGCTTGGTCCCCATTGCCTTCCCCACAAGACATCCCGAATGCAGACCTCTCAGCATTCCCTCCTCCAATACACCGCCTGTTATCATTTAACCTAAACCCGCATGAACTGTCATGTAAGCATCATTCACGGGTCTCTCACAAACTCAGGCTGACTGTAAGGTCTGTGTGAGCATGAGCTCAGAGACTGCGCCATGTTGAGTATGTGGGAGAAGCCTGTGCAACTAACTGGGTGACGGTCACGTCACAGCTGCCACGGGGGTGACACAGTCACTGTGTGCTTCACCATCCAGCAGCTCCTAAAGCAAGCCATCCAGGCTTTTATGGCCTCCTAAACGGTGCCTCATCTCACCTGCTGGGGCGTTGCTGGCAGTGAAGCTACCAAAGGATTCAGAGGTGTGACAAGCCTTGATGCTGCCGCCTTGCCTTGACAGCAGCCTCTGAGAATGTAGACTGGTTCCTGGGCCAACAGTCAGCCCAAGAAGGAAGTGCCATCCTGCTCCCTTCTCTAAATAGAATCTGACCAGGCCATGCTGACCAGATCACGCCCTTGCCTGCTGGAGGCCCTAATTCCTACCTCCGTTCACCCTGAGGCACTTGCTCTTTTGTAGAAGTTGTTACTAAGGGGGCATTTTAGGGTCTTCTAAAAGATCCAATAGAAAGCACAACACTTAAATCCACCCTGTGAGTCCTGTACCTCAACTCATCTTATCCATGGATCATCACGGGAGCAGTTAATCCCAGGATTGCCAAAAGAGCTGGGTTTGGGGGGGGGGGGAAGATGAAGGAAAGACAGAGGGAGGAAGGTGAAGGAGGAGGAGAATATGAGGGTGAAGGGAGAGAATGGAGGGGGGAGAGAGGGAGGGGAATAGTTAGAACACTAATACCCTGTTTTTCTACTTTCTCATTGCTAGACTTAGGAGGAAATGCTGCCTTTTAATGTGGAAACTTGAGGAAAGAATAACGCCCCACCAAATAATGCATTTACACCAAATAATGAGAAGCGCAGTGGCCCGTGGAGTCAGTTTCTTCTGCACGGTCTGAATACAGTGAAGCAGCCACTCATCTGGTCTCAAGAACAGATGACTTTGGAGCTGCAGCTTTGGCTCAGTGGTAGCCTGCTGGCTTAGCATGCCCAAGGTCCTGGAGTCTAACCCCAGCACCGCCCCCTGATACAAAAAGGGAACACAAATAGAACAACTTCCCTTGAAATATACACATTAAGACACAAGCTACTCAGGAACTGCGGTGGAACACAGAGCAAGACCCCAGATGGCTAGAGCTGCCGCATGCAGAGGCTCAGCTCCCCTCAATTTAATATCCACAAGGGCTCAAAAAGGCAGGCATTGTCACCCTTGCCTAAACAAACTGAGGATCTGTGGCAGGGAGAATGAGCCCTGAACACCCAGCTTCTATACCAGCGGTGTTGGAGTGAGACCAGGAGTCCCTTGGCCCCTCCTTACCCACCACACCGTATAAAACAACGGGCAGAAACACTGCCCTGCTTTTCCCTGGCATCGTCCCTCCCTGTGTCCATCCTTTCTAGGTGCCCCATGTCCACAGGACCCTGAAGAGGCACAGGGGCCAGGGGCACTGTGACCTCCACACCTGCTGAGCAAGCCCCACCTCTGAGCTGACCAGAGCCTGCAGGTATTGTGTCTACAGAACTCTGACAGAAGGGCACCTGCCTGTATCCAATTTCCCACCAGCCTGCTGTGCACAACACTCAATGCAGAATAAGAGAAACGAAAGGGAAACAGGGTGACAAGTGACTGCCTCTGGAATTGGAGCATCATTCTCTGCTTCTGTGAGCGACTTACTACTCCCTTTTGGTCTCAGTTTTCCTATCTACAACAGGGAATAACAATCAAGCACAGAAAAAAAATATTGTACAATAGATGGGTGTGGTAGCTCATGTTATAATCACAGCATTCAAATGGAGCTGAGGCGGGGATGGCTGTGAGTTCAGGATGACGTGAGCTACAGATATTCATAAATATAAAACAAAGACAAAAATGTAGCAAAAAACAAAACAAACAACAAAAAAAAACAAGGGTTCGCTCACAATAGCCAAGAGGAATAAATGACGCAACTGTATGCTGATAGAAGTATGGATAAGTAAATCATTCAAAGGAAAATGTTGGTCAAGGAAAAGCTAACACCTGCCCGAGCACAGTGGAACTCAGCTGCAGGAGCTGTGGGAAAGAAGGGGGTCACAAAGTATAGAGGGTATAGGGTTACACTTCCACAGGCTATCTGGAGAAATAAGATTCACAGAGAGAGTAAAAAGGTGGCCCACAGGGGGCTGGGAAAGAGGACCAGGAGTGGCTTGATGAGGAAGGCTTAGTTTTACAGACAAAAACCAGTCTGAACACAGAGAACAGTGACAGCATACAAGTAGGATGTTCTTAAACAGAGCCCCGTGCCTCTCGGTGACTTCGCTGGCAAATCTCACATCATAGACAGTTCACTCTCAACCAACAGTGAACCAGGCATGGCAGCTTCACACTGGCAGAGGTCAGAGCAGGATTGCAGGTTAGAGGCTAGCCTAGGGTTTTGTTTGTTTGTTTGTTTGTTTGTTTGTTTTGTTTTTTGCCTCAAACAAAGAAAGTAACAAAAGCCAGTGTGGTTGTCCTTTTCCACATTCCAACTTTGTGGCTGGGTTAAAATAAAAGCCAGCTGTACTGTGAACCCAAATCCTCCAAGTCCAAGCAGGGTGTTTTCCATCCTGAATGCATTGCACATTTGGACTCTCTTGGTAGGTAGAGGGGAGTTTGGGTTTAAATGGCGGAAGCTCAGGGTCTACCCTACCAATTATGTCTACAGTTTACCCTATAATTGAGGTGTCCTGAAGGTTCCATCCTATGCAGGGACTGAGAATCACAAATGGGCGTGAGTTTGGCTCACACCAGCAGCTAATGTTTAGTAGGCCAGTGCTTCTACACACTGCGGAGCATAGCTGGGTGCCTTGTGACAGCAGGATCATAGGCCCCAGCCACCTACATAGGATCAAACAAAACCCTTGTCTGCAAACAGACTCCTGTCACAGGCAAGCAGCATGGACCCCGCCCTCTGAGGAACCCAAATCCTGGTTTTTTCTTTCTTCTTTTATTTTATTTTATTTTATTTGTTATTTTAGTTTGGAGACAGGGAGCCCAGACAACCCTCAAACTCACTACGTCATAGAGAATGACCTTAAACTTGATTCTCCTGCCTCTGTCTTCTGAATGAGTGCTGAGATTACGGGCATGTGTAACCAGGCCCAATTTTTATGCAGTCCTGGGGTTTGAACCCAGGACTAAGCAAGCATTCTACCAACTGAGCTACATCCCTAGACCCAAAACTACTGTTTTAATGCTCAATGGCCACCATCTTGAAATTCCTAACAATTCCTGAGCAGGGAGATTATATTTTCCTTTGGCTCCAGGCGCTGTAAATCAGAGTCCTGTCCTGTCTACAAAATCTAGATTGCATTCTAGGTCTAAGTCCAGAGATGGGAGATGAAAGGAAGAGTGGACTTGTGGAGCCCACAGTCCAAAAACACCCAGAGAAAAGCTAAGTAAGCCATCCCAGGGACTTCTGGTCTACCAGCAACTGACCAGGTGCATTGGTTAGCTGACTATGCGCTGAGTTGCCTGCTAGAGCGGGGGGAAAAGAGAAACCCAGGTCATGGAAGAAGAATTCCACTGGGGCATGAGCATGCTCAAGCTGGTAGTAAACAGCAAGTCTAGCGAGAATTAGCGTGGGTGTCCAGAGGGGCTGTAGAGCAGAACCAAACTCCTGTGCAAACAGCACCTTGGCAGGTGATCTGTGAGCTTGGGCCTGGCCCTGGGCTGGACATGAAGCATCAAAGTCTTCCCTCTGTCACTCAGGCTTCCTCACTGGCATGAAGAAGACTAGCTCAATGGCATTAGCTGGACAGACAGCTGCCATTCACCAAGGGTCCCTGCTACTTCGTACTTCATGGGAGTTCTCCCTAACCCTTCCTGATCTGGCTGTTAACTGACCCATTTTGCAGATGAGGACCCAGAGGAGGAGAAACTCTTAGCCACTGTCTCCACGGCAACAAGGTCAATCAGCGGGAGATGTAATATGAATTGGGGACTTTGCTTTTGAAGTCTGGCTTTGATCAGATTTCAGACCAATGGCTACCTGGCTGAATATTGCCAGTTTCCTAAGACAGCTTGCATGAGACCATCCCTACCAGCCGAGGGGATCTGGGGGATGAATGGAGATTACTCTCCATTCTGCCAATTAGCATCCTGGGCAAACAGTTCCCTTAAGGACAAAGAAGAGCAGAACAAATAAGCAAAACACTCTCTGCGAGAGAGCTGTTGAATCAGAGCCCTTGCCTCACCCTGAGCCAGCCTGCTTGACAAATGAGTTAGCTGGCCCGGTCGGTCACTGCACCCTGTAGAAGGATGAGCCGGCAGCTGCCCTCTGGGAAATGAATCTCAGCAAGGCTACTGCTGCCTGCCTAAAAGTAAAGTTGGGGCAGGGTGCAGGGGAAAATGCCGGTTCCCGGGGCACTGCATGCTGGACTTGTAGTGTGCCGCCCACAGCCCATGCACCTGGCAGCTGGGTGCTGCACTCTTGGCACCCAGCCTGTGATAGCTTTGTGTGCCAGCATCCCTGGGTTTCCCCAATCAAATGCCACCCTTGACAGTGCCACCGGCTTCTTCCTCCTCGGTGGAAATGTACTGCTTTGCTAAGCTGTTGCATGGAAAGTTACACGGTCATTGCCTCCCAGGAGCCTCAAAAAGCACACATCCTGCAGCGATCCCAAGCCATCTAGTCTTTCATCATTTTTTTTAAAAGCCTGTGGGTGGAGGGGAGAAAAGAATCATGAGGCCCCTGAGCAGATGACTCACTGCAGACAAAATGACAAGGCAGTTTCTGAACAGACGGGACACTTGGCGAATGCTGCCCTAGGCTCTTACGTGCACTCATTCATTCATTCATTCATTCATTCATTCATTCATTCTCCATTCATTCATTCACACATTCAGCTGAGCATTCCCATTGCCAGCTGGGCACTGTGGTGGGCACCTGGAAAAGTGCAATGAAACAAAACGAAACAAAAATCTCCCCCCCCCCGCCTCCACTCTATCAGGGAGGGAGGAAATGGGTGGAAAATGGTGTTTAGGGTGATAAGAGCTATGGAGTGAAGTCGGTAGAATGGGAGAGGGGCTGCCTCAATGGAAAGAAGGTGAGAAATGAACTTTGTAGCCATCTGGTCTACCTAGATAGGGGAGGTAACAGGGTCTAGGGAAGAGTAGAGCCAGCATGGTGTAGGCACGACCTGGAGGAAGTAGTGTGGATGAAATCAAGCAAGCAGGAGGCAAATGTAGATGGTAGAGGGCCTTGGGATCATTGTGGAAATGTGGGTGTCAATGCTGAGAAATATGGCAGTTACCATCCTGTGCTCTGCTTCTGTTCAAGCCTGAGAAGAGGCAGGAGGAGGACATAGCTGCCGACTTGGTGCAGGGTGACGGAGCAGATGACATGAGGGAAATGGCCAGCCCCCAGGGATTCATTGTGTTGGGGTGAGGTACTGATAGACATTTCTCTAGGCTAGGCATCCCTCAGCATCCTGGGAGGCTTGTGGTAAGGCCTCCCCAGAATGGTCCACATGTGGACCTTGGCCAGCGATAGCAGATGCTCCAAGCCATGGCAGTTCCATTTCCAGCAGCCCTGGGACTAAGTCCCTGTCTCTGTTTGTTACCAGAAAGAACACCGGTGTAGAGGGGTCCATGCTGGATATATGACTGCTGCTGTGTGCCTCCATGTGTGTGCTCACCATCAAACTCCAGGCCTCCAGACAGGAGGAAAACATGTATAGCCAACACTGGTTCACTGGCCAATGCTAGTTCACTCTAAAGATGATCTGTTTTCCAGATCACGATTTGGGCTGAGAAACAGACAAGCCTCGGCATCTTTGGGAGCTTGTTATTCTAGACTTATCAGAGTGAAAACAGAAGTCACAACCATAGAACTTATGGACAGATGTTCTTTCTCCTTCCCAAATCTCAAGCCACACACATATAGGAGGTTTAGCCAGGAACAAGCCACTGTAGAGCACACATTCTACATGCCACATGAACTAACCTCAGGCACCACAAGTGCCCAGGACAAATGCCCAACCCATAACCACCCGAGGGCCACATGTAGCCCAGGAGAGCTATGAATGAAGTCCAACACTAAATATGGAACCTACTTCAAACACTACGAGGACTTTAACGTTTGCAGCTTTTCAAATTGAACTGCCTAGTTTTCAAGCATGACCTTGGTAGAAAACAATGTGGCCCAGAAAAGTCGGAAGGCTGGCCACCAGGAAACTCTGTGTCCAATGAATAAACATCCCTGGCCACCCAGGGAAATGCTATGTCCAGTGAATTCTATGTTCTCTTTCTGCAACTGGCCTTCTGTGCACACGAAGGTGGACCAGAAACCAGAGAGGCAGAATTGCAAATCCAGGGATGCCCAGAGCTACACGAAACTGCAAGAGACCAGTGTGGAGCCTCCCTAGATTAGGTGGAAGAAATGTGGTCTTTCCCTCACCATCTATCCTCTGGAACCATAGAGTGTGAGACAATAAATTCCTATTGTTTGAAGCCACCAGTCGGCGGGACTCGGTCGCAGCTGGTATAAGAAAATATCTGAGGCTGAGTAAGTTGTTAGGGAAAAAAAAAGAGTTTTGTCACAATTCTGGGCTCAGAGAAGTCAAAGGCCTTCTAGCAGATTTGATTGTCTGGTGTGGGCTACTGACTGCTCCCAAAATGGCTCAGGGCTGTGTTTTCTAGGTCAGGAGGAACACAGCCCCATCACAGAAGGTGGAGAGACAAGGGTGCTAAGCCTGAATGAAGACCTTGTGCCTATTCACTGGGTAGGGAACACTCATGACCTGATGGCATCTTAAGGACCCATAAGGTTTCAACACTTCTGTTTTGGAGGGACCCGTTCAGACCACAGCATCTCAGAAACGACCTCCACAAGGGCACATGGCCCTTCTGATCTCTCAATGTTAGCTTCCTGAGACCCAAACACACTTCCAAGAAGTAAGAGACAATAAAAGGTGCCATTTCAAGCCACTACAACCATGGCAACTGGTTCCTGCAGCAATAGGATGGTAGGGATATCAAGTGAGTCACCAACACAGGCCATCTAGCCAGATGGCCAAGGAAGGTCATCAGTGAGTAACTTTGTGCTGACAGTTAGTGAAGCAATCTTTAGGAGACAAGTTTCCAGAGTGGGGACAGCAAAGATTTAGACCTGTGTGATCTTTGAACATAACAAACAGCTTAAATTTTCATTTACAGTTACAGCTCTGGGGAGCAGAAGCCATCAGGGGTTCTGAAGAGCAGAGAACAGAAAACCCAAAATTCTGGATCAGCCACCATGACCAGAAGTCATAGGCATGTGGTCTACACCATCTTATTGGGGAGCCCCATGATTCCCATCTCCTTCTGTTGCCTAGCAACCATGGCAAAATCAGTGGTGAGCTAACTGCCTTTTCTATGCGATTCTGCCTCCTAGAGCTTGCCCAGCAGGGTCAAACACAGGATCCCAGCCTTGATATGTCTCAACAACAGATTCTTTAAGACAACATATTCCTGAAACATTTTCCAAAGGAAATTCAAGGCTACCCAAATATTTGTTCCAAAATATTTTATTTGAACTACAGAGCTCTCAAAATACCTGAGTAACCTGCTGAAGTGGTGTGAGTCTCGTGTGGCGCAGCACATCTGTATAAGGTCTTCTGTGGACTGGCCCTGGGCTGGGATAGGTCTTAGGTATAGTCTGGTGTGAGGACCACAAACAATGGCCTGTTACTCACAGTCAGGGAAGGGAGTCTGGGTGGGAAGAGAGGCCACCTGGGGAAGGGCAGAAACCAGTTCTCTCTCCTTTCTCCCTCGATGCTCCCTCCCTTTCTCTCTCTCTGCCTTACTTCTCTTTCCCCTCTTCTCTCTCTCTCTCTCTCTCTCTCTCTCTCTCATTCTGTGTCTGGAGACAAAGATAGCCCTTCCTTCTCAACTACAGAGCACATTGCCCAAGACAAGATGGAATGACATCACAAGAGTTAGGAGGGCGTGAGCACCAAAGAGAGACCTTGAAATGGCAGGAAAAGATGATCTGAACCACACACACACACACACACACACACACACACACAGCAGGCACATATGCACGCACAGTATTGCCACTATTTGAAACATGTTATTGTTGTTTTTGCTTGATAAATATGTTTGAATAACACCCTTTCCTAAATTCAGCAGGCCCATTAATAAACTGGATTTTTCATTACAGCTTTGTAGCCATGCATAGCAGCTCCCATGGAGTTCTGCTCCGAACATGTTCCCTAACAGTTTGTGTGTTGGGAACTTGACCATTGTTTACATGTGTCAATGGTATTTGGCAGCCAGGAGGAGTCAGGAAAAGGAGGCTATGGAGATGAAGTCCAAGATGGCGGTCCATGGGCCCTATGACAGAGCCTGGGCTACAGAAGTAGATCTGTGGTTGAAAACTCACCTGGGAGGCACACAGCCTTGGCTTCAATTCCCAATACCACAAAAAAAATATATTTAAAAAAAAAGTAATAAATTTGGGCCAGTGAGATGACTCAGTAGGTAACGGGGCTTGCCACCAAGACTCACACCCTGAGTTTGACCCCAGGCACGCACGCAGTAGGTCAGAACCAATTCTGCAAGGTATCCTCTGACCTCCATGTACATTGTGGCATGCACACGCATACACACAATAAATAAAATTCAATTTCCCAAGCAGTAATGATACACTTCAAAGCTACCGATAAAAGGAGGAGAGGCAAGCTGGCTCACTTGCTCTGTGTGGCCATTTGGTGCCATCATGGGTCATAAAACAGTAAGGAGAGTGTCACCAGATAGATGTCAGCTCAGGACTCAACCTCCAGAACTGTATTTATAGTTATTATCAACTATCTAGTTTCAAGTATTGAAACAGAACAGCAACAGAAAATGAAGACACTTTATGGAGGCTAAAACTCAACTATCAGTGTTAATCTGTCCCAAATAAGGGATCCGAGAGAAAGGTCATGTCTAAACTGCTGTTCCCTCCTCCTGTGGTCATGATACATTGAAGGTGTGGAGTTACAGTGAGCTCGCCAAACCAAGACAAACGATAAATAGGTGTTTATTGGGGATGAACTTACACAGGTAACAATAAGTAACTGTCGCAGTGTCCCTGCTCGAAGGATGCAAATCCTGCCTCCCCAATGCTCTCTTCGACCCAAGGGGACTCGGTCCCCTCTTTATCCTCTCTAACCCCTCTTCTTACCGCACAGCACATCTAGCTCAGCATCCAAATATGGAATTCAGGTCAGAGTTCTACATAATACACGAGCCAGGAGGCAGACGGGCGTCCTGTGTGTTTGCCTGGTGAGCACAGCTCAGTGCAAACTTTTAAGGAGGTGGCAGCTGTGGATCTTGTAAGCCGCAGAAAACTAAACTCAGCTGCAATTAACAGGAGGCCAGTCTCACGCTTGCTCTTTCCACAGTTAGGCACAGTTCGTCTAGAGGAGAGTCACAAGCCAAGCTGCTATGTGTGGCTGACACTGCCTGACACTGGTGGAAGCTATGAGGCGGTCACACCGTCAGAGACTCCAGCTCACCTGCTCGTCCTTCCCCACACACCCTGTGACCGGCCACCACACCCAGCCTTTGTAAGAGACAAGTGGACCCCTGTTTTAGTGGTGTTTGCATGTGTGGAGACTCAGGCTCACCTCACCATCCCCCTTTCTCCATCTTCATTTGCTTCCTCAAACAACTGCAAACCCAGAAGCCATAAAAGAGCACACTGCTCGGCCTTCTTAGGGCAGATGCTGAGGGTATCCACTCTTGGGGCACCCAAGGAGGTGGTTTCTTCTTGAGCTTAGGACAAGTTCATTCTTTGCTTCTTCCGGGTTCTAGAAGCCGCCCATTCCTTGGCCCCTGGCTTGTCTGCCCTCACTCTGCTCCAGTGTCCCAGCCTTTTCTGGCTTTGGCCTTCCTGCCTCCTCCCTATAATATCCTTGTGGTGGCATCTGGCTCACCGGGTGAGCCAGAACACCTGTTACCCACGTCAAGATCCTTCGCAAAGTGACAACTGCAATGTCCCTTTTTCTGTGTCAGCTTACATTTCAGAGCATCTAGGGACCGGGACCCGGACATCTGAGGACCCCTGTTCCATTCGCCATATCATCCCACCACATTTTGTGACCAACTTCAGTGAGACCCCTCTACTCATTCACCACCACCCCCCCACACACACACACAGGCACACAGGAGTTCCCTAGGCAGGCAGTATGCATGGCCCTGGCCTGGCTTCCTCCATATGATGATGCTATTCACCGCCTATTCTCCAGAAAACAGCCCAGTACCATTAGGCATCTCTTCCTGCCCAGTTCTGTGTCCCAGTTTGGCATCTGGAAATCATGGCTACCAGAAACAACACAGGAACTATCTATCTGAGCTAGAGATGTCTTCTCAGTGTACACCCCACAAAAACCTCATAGACACCCCCCAGAACCCACCAAACACCACTCAATAACCATGATGGCCATGGAGGACCATGGTCACTGCAAGTCTAGACAACTTCTGCAAGTGTGCACACTCTGGGCCCACTATTCCTCCTGACCTAGGTCGCCATGGTCTCTCTTGGGGACCAATATTACAGCCATATGAACCATTTTCTAATGCCCACCTGGTCCCTGAAGCCCCTACCCATGAGGCTGCCACTGTGATGCCCCAAAATGTAGACAATTCCTCATTTCTGATTTAGTTCCTGCAACATTCTCATTACTCACAGAGTCCCCAGAGCCCCCCTGAGACGGCCCTGGCCTTTCCACACCTTCCTCCTCCCTGTCTCTTTCACTTGGTCAACTCTAGCCTGAGCTTCTCTTTCATTTGTCATGTGGTGTTCAGTCCGTCCACTACGAACTGGTCCTGGGGCCTAGCCCTTCTCAGCACCAGCCATTGCACACTCCTGTGAGGTGACTCTGCAGAGGCTGCTGGGATGGGCTGGATCAAGGCTCCCCTGATGCTCTCTCACTGAGACAAATGCTAAGCACAAGTCCCTTAGCACACCAGCATGGTGGTTCGTCTTCACTACAAACTCCAGAGGCCCTTAGGAGGGGACTAGACAGATGGCTCAGAGGTTTGGAGCATGCACTGCTCTTGCTGAGGGCCTGACTTCAATTCCCAGTGGCATACAACTAACTCACTGCCTGAGACTCCAGCTCCAGGGGATCCATCACCTCTGAGGGCTCCTGCATCCATGTGCACACACCATCTCTCCACAAAGACCAATAATTAAATATAAATATAAAAGGACAAAAGATTCCTCCAAAAGTTACACCATACAAATGCCTGTGAAGGCATTTCTAGGAGAGCAGCTGTGGAGGGAAGACACACACACCCTAAGCCTGGATGGCACCACACCAAGGTCTGGAGACCCAGAGCAAATCAAAGCAAGAAAATGAGAAAGCAGCCAGCCAGCTGCTGTCCCAGCTTTCTGGTCCATTTGAAAGAAAGGATTCTAAGTCTCACACCCCTTTCTGGCCCTCACCCCACCTTGCCTCTTCCACCCTAATGAACTATCCCCTGTAACTGTGATCCTAAACAAATACACACATACACACACACACACACACACACACACACACACACACACCTAAGCTCCTTTTGTCAAGAACTTTATAACAGCAATGAGGAGAAAAACCAGTCAAGCAAGCAGTCACTGAAGATGCCCTTACTTGAGTGAGGTCAGTAGGACTGGCCCTCATGGCTATGCCAGGTATCTTAGCAAACATGGGTGAGGCAGGAGTTGGATACAGACCTTGTACAGGGAGAACACCATGGTGAGGGCTGTGTGTGAGAGAGAGAGAGCCATGCACACCAAAGATGTCAGCATCCCAAAAGATGCTGCAAGAGTTTCTTCTGCACCACCTCCAAAAGAATGAGGTCTCTGCTGAGACCTCAACTTTAGCTCTGCCGCTGTGTGGAACATTTCTCAGACTGTGGCACTGGTCCCAGCAGAGCAGCAGGATGCTGCAAAGGCCACAGTTCCCTGAGCTGGGACTTTAGAAGAGGGACACACACTCTGGGCCTTTGCACGAGCTAAGACAGAGGTGAGCTGGCTAAGTCAGGGGGCCAGCTTGCTACTATTGGACATTGTGACCAGGTGACCATGCCGTGGTGGCATTGGAGCTCCTGCAGCAGTGTCTAGCGTCTTCACTCTGTGCTGTCTTAGGGCAGGTACTGTGGTAGCATCCGATGAACTCAACTTTGTGGGAGTGTAGAGGGACCTTTGGTGACAGCAGTTGGTCCCTCCTAGCCCTCTGGCTCCATCCCACAGAACATCCCTGAGCCTGGGCTCCAGCTGCAGCCGCAGGCTCTCACTTGCCCCAGGCAGCAGGAGCCATTCAGGAGTCTGCCCTGGGAGGCTTCCCCACAGCACACAGCTCCTCCCACTAAGCCCTGCTCTCCTCAGCCTTCCAGGATGGTTGCCGGGATTACACCTGAACTTGGAGCAGAGGTCCCGGTCTGGAGTCCAACCTGCCCTCCTCAAACACCACCCTTGCCAGGGTTTGTCGTTACTTCGCCTGCCAGGGGTGTTTGCTGGCTTTTTACGTGTTTATAGCCTGAACCCCGACTTGGTTCCATGGAAACAGGATCTTAGGCTCTTATCCCCTCCTTCCACTTCCTTGGCCAGGAACAGAATTTGGCACACAGTGGGCAATTTTGTGTATTTATGGAAGGAGAGGGGGAGAAAGGGAATTTCTAAGTTTAGTTTCTCCCTAAAGAAGCTTCCGAAGGTATTTTTAGAACACATCAAGTATTTGAGAATATGGGTCTCGTAAACTCTGTTAAAAGAATTATGCCTCAGGCACCAACTTTTCCTTTCCACTTCTAAATATCACATCCTACCTTTTCAAATAAGAACCTTACAGCTCCCAGACTGAAGTTTCTGACTCCTCCTCCTCCCCATTCCCTTCCTCCTTCCTTTCCCTCTCCTCCTACCCCTCTTCCTCCCTCTTGCCCTCAATATTTTAAATAGATTCTCTGGGGCATGGAATTCATAGACACGAGATAGACAGAACTGAGACGTGGACAGTGTTCATGGGGAGCAATGTCCTGCCCTTCCTCATGACACACTTCTCACCTTGCACACTGCAGAACTTTCGTCAAAATGGTCTTCTTTCTCTAAAAACAACATTAGGGATTTCTGAGGGGTTCTCTGGCCCACAGTTCATGGGAACACAGCTACCTCCATTTGTTTACAAAGCCTATGCCAGAAGCCCAGAGTCTATGAGTTGGGGCATTAGGGCAGGGGCCATATGGCTTGTGTGGGCCCTTAGGAAAACATTTATCTGCTTTTGTTCCTCACAAGCCTGATAGACAGATGGCCTCTGCCCTGCCTGTGGTCTGACCCTAGGTGGAGACTGGGGTACTCACTGGATCATACCCCTTTTCTTTCTGGGTAAACGGAGCCCATGGTTCCCAGCCAAGTGACAAGCAGAAGTTATCTGGGGTGTGGTGAAATGACAACAGGAGAGTTCTCTAGCTCCCATCCCTAATTCCTGCCTCTGGAACCCAGCAAATGTCCAAGGGTGAAGCCAGGACCATGATGGTCACAGAAAGCAGAGTTCTACCCCACTGACCTGCAGCAGACTGACAAGGAGGCTTCTCTGTTCATGCCTCTGAGACTTCAGGATTGTTAGAGCTGCAGGTCCTGACTAGTCCCAGAGTCTTCGGTGAAAATCATTCATCTGAGTTTCTCAATGCTGACAAGTGTTTCTTTGCTCCTGCCTCAGATGAACTTTCTTTAAATTAAAATTGTTTCTCCTCCTTCCCTTTCCTTCCTGCTATTATAGTCTCAGTCCACTTAGTACAGCTCAGATGATGTACATTATATCAGGGTGACCACTTGGTGTTAGATAAGAAGACTCACCCACAGCTGTCAGGCAATTGCTTCTGAACAAAACACTAAAAGTTCCTTTTCTCCAGCTCAGGTGGCAATTTCTTACCACATTCAGAGACATGAAAGATTGTTCTAGAATTTCAGCTCTGGCTGCAGGTCCCTGGGCTCATGATAGTGCATGAGTGAAGAACCTCCCACCACTAATGATGTTGACAACAGTGTCGGCATCTGAGCTAGGGTGGTTACCATGATAACCACTGAGCCTTCTTTAATCTGTACAAGGACCTAACCCTGTAGGGCTACTGTGCTCCTCATTCCTAGGAATAAGGAAGCTGAGGCTGAGAAAGGGGTGACTTTCACCGGGTCCCTGACAGCTATGAAGCCATAGACCTTCCATGGTAATATTGAGGGAAGGCAGAACTTACAGGAAATGAGGGACTCTGGTTTGCATGTGACCTTCTAACACACAGCCCTGCTTTCATCTCTACCTCCCAAGATCATGGAGATAACACGATAAGACTTCAGGTTGACTTTTTCAATCTTATAAAGATATGGATGAAAGTATCTGGCCGTGTTTGTAAGTCTGAAACACAGCAACCTTATAGCTGATTTACTTGATATGCAAACTCAACCTTTCTTGTCTGACAACTACAACTATACTCAAGCTCTGTGGGACAGTTCAAAGCTTCAGGGAGAAGCCATCTGGAGCTGCAGGCAAGAGGCTGGAGAACACACGCGGTTAGTCTCTCCACTCTTGGGACCAGAAACAGAAGAATCATTGCCATCTACTCTCCTCCCTACTCTAGCCCAGACTTTTCTCAGTCTTCACAAGTCAGGGAGAGGTGATGTATCGGCCTCTAGAGGGTAATGGTCTTATGTCTTACATCACCCTGGACTGTCCATATATCAAAGACATTTCCAGCACCAAATGTCAACCATGCAAAGCTGGGAGCCCCTCTAGTTTGATGTGATTTTTTTTAAAGAGGGACTATCACTAGCTAGTAACTCTTGAATTTCACCTCAGCCTCCCAAAAAGCTGGGACTATAGGCACTAGCTATCATGCCTGGCAATTTAGCTTATTTCATAAAGAAATGCAGACTACAGTAGATTATGGCATCCTAGGCTTGTCCAAAAGCCAACTTCCAGCTTCATTCCACTCTAACTAGCCAAAGTGAGTTAGCTGTCTGAGATTCCCCATAAAACTAGCCTTCTAATTGTGTGGTTGAGCAGCCTTAGGCCTCAGGCTGAGCGGAGAGAAGGGAGCTGGCCTCACAGAAGCCAGATAAAGCCACAATGAGGGCGGAGTGTGAGGCAAGTGTGGTCAGTCTCAGCCTCGGGCTTCCCTGCTTGGTTTATAGAGACACACACAAGCATGACATCACTTGAAGTAGGAAATAAAAAAAAAATAGAGCCGGGCTGGTGCCTTAAGTGCCCCCCAACTGCCTGGCAAAACAGGAAGCTTGGCGTTATCTCATTCCACTAAAACTTGATGACAGGGGCTGAAGCCATGGCCCTTATCCCTTCTGGTTGATGAGCACACCAAGGCTTAGACATCTGATGACCTGTGTGAGGTGATGGGGTGACATGAGGCTGAGACCACACACCTTTACAACTAAGAGGGCAAGCAATAGTGGCCTCCTGTCAGCCCCCAAACTCCTGTCATCTCTGGAGAGACCAGACAGAGCTCTCGTGTGAACTTGAGGTTGGTACACAGTAGCCTGGTAATGGCACTGTCTTGACCTCCACTTACATCGACAGAGATGGCTCAGCTCAGCCCTCAACAAACAGATCATGTGTCTGGGCCAGAAGAGTTCCCCTGAAAGATACACAATCAAAATGGAGTCACTGGTAACAAGCTCCAACAACAAAAATCCACAAAACCCCTTCCAGTCATGTTTTTACTTCCAGTCATGTTTCTGTTGCTGTGACTTTAAAATGTCAAAAGAGATTTATTGGAGAAAGGGTTTATTTGACTTGCAGTTCCAGGGTATAGTCTACCATCACAGGGAAGTCAACCAGTCATCCAGTCATGGGATGAATAGAGAGAATAGAGACATGGACCCACTCAGCTTACTTTCTCCTCTTTTATACTATTTGGGATCCCTCGCCTAGGGAATGGTACTGTTATCAATTAAAAATAAAAACAATCACACAGAGACATACCCAGAGGCCAGCCTGATCTAGATAATGCTTCATGAAGATGTTCTTCCCTTATGGTTCTAGGTTGTGTCAAGTTGATGGTTAACACTCTCCAGCACAGTGCTAGTGGAAACCCTCTCACAAACATGTGCCTGAGGGTGGGAGCTATCATGAGATCATGACTGAAGCTGTTAGGATCACTACCATGCCCAGTGGTCACTGTAGACCAAAGTTTCTGTCCTGCCCAGCCCCACGGTCATTTGGTGACATACAGAGGCCTATATTAATTATAAACTGTTTGACTGATGGCTCAGGCTTCTTATTGGCTAGCTCTCTCTTAATTACTAACCCATTTCTATTCATCTATGTATCTCCACGTGGTCTTGGCTTACCAGAGAATGCCCGGGTGTCATACCCTCCAGGTAGCTCCATGGTGTCTCCTTGACTCCGCCTACTACCATTCCCTATTCCTTTTTGGATTTCCCACCTGGCTAAATCCTGCCTGCCCATTGGACAAAACAGCTTTATTCATCAACCAATAAGAGAAACATATATTCACAGCCTACAGTGACCTCCATCAGGTCACTATGACCCCACACAGAAAGTATTTCTGCAAGGACATCACCTGTCCAACTGTGAACTGACCCTCACCCCTGTTGCTGGTCCTGTACTCAATGACTGACTGTTAATTTATAAGCTACTTATGTAACCCTCCTTATCTTGCCTCAAACTCCCAGGATGTACCCACAGTTTGCTATGACATGTGTGTTGGTGACACTGCAGAATAAGCCTATCTTTTTGGAAACTGTGCCTGCCTTTTAGATTACTACAGGTTGGGGCCATTGATGGAAGGAGTGGTTGAGGCTTCTGTTTCGTTTGAGTCAAAAAGGACACAGTCAACTTTGGAACCATCCTTCTCTTGAATTGCCCTCAGAAATGGCCTCTGCTCCCTCTCTCCAGTGGGGGTAATGGGATCAGAGCTGGAATGCCCAATCCCTGTGGGATGTGTTCTCCTAATTTCTATCTCTCCCCTCTGCAATTCAGCCTTGAGAAACAGATCAGTCTCAGCCCATTTCATACAGAAATGAAGAAACAGCATTCAATCGCAAAAACTCTGTCTAGCCCAACCAGGAGTGTCTAGATTCACTCCTCCTGCACCAAATGGTACTGAGGGTCCCTACCTCTCTTGGTGGCTCTTGCCTGTAGGGGCACACAATCCCTGCGCTACTTTCAGACCTGCAGCCCTGTCCCTATCCTAGACAGCAGGTCCATCGCTCAGTGCTGACACTAGCCACCAATGCTTGGAGGACTGACTCCCTGTTAGCACCTAGCCACATGCACACTGAGAACATTGAAACAAATGGATTTGTCAAATGGGGTAGCACTAAGCCTGTTCCCAGCATAGATGTGGGGATTAAATGGGCCATTAGGTGTAAGCAGCCTGCCCAGTGCTGTCAAAGGTAATCCTCAGACCAAGGCAAGCCACTCATCTTCACAGTGACCCCTAGAATGGCCTGCCTCTGGCCTCATCGCACAGGGAGAGACTGAACTTGGAAAGTATGTGTGATTTTTCTAAAGTTCACATGTCTAGTAAATGGCAGATTCATGTCACCCCAAAGCAAAACTCACTTATCCAGAATTTGAGAAATACAGATAGGTGATACAAAAAGGCAGTTGCCACCAACCTCTGTCCTCTCTGTTCACCCCCCCTGGCTGCATTTGCTGTGACTCTGACCCACCTGTCCTGGGACGTAACTTGTCTAACTATGACAGACGCTGGGCTCAGCAGTCCCTTCACTGACTTGCTGATGGACAGACTCTAAATCCATGTAAGTCTCTGCCTGCTGTCTTGAGTTGCATGGTAGACACAAAAGAAGGTTTGTGGGCTTTGTGTGGAAAACTCCCGCTCCAGGGATTAAAGCTCTATTAATTCTCTGGAGCATCAGAGATTAAATTGGAACCAACCCATGAAGACCACCCTTGTATTAGTTACTTTACTACAGCAAAATGCCTGACGAAAGCAGCTTTCAAAACGAAGGGTCTACCGTGGCTGGTAATTTGAAGGTGCAGCCCTTTGGAAGCCACCATCTGAGGTCTGAGGTGGCTAGTCACATTGCACCTGCAGTCAGGAAGCAGAGAGAGGATGCCAGGGTCCCGTTGTATACTCTCTCTTTTTTTATTCAGTGTGGTAACGCTGCCTGTTCCATGGAATGGAGCTGCTCACATTCAGGGTAAGCCCACCTCGATTAGCCTCATCTAGAAACTCACGTGCCAGAGGCTTGTCTTGTGGACTACTCCCCTGGGTTGACAGTCAATATTGTCACCGAGATCACCTTGCCATGTGTCTGGTGGTGTCACTCATTGTACCTGGGTCCACCGTCTCACTGACATGTGCCCACTGTTCCTGTCGTCACAGATGACAAATTCTGATAACCAGCACGGTGGGATCTGGTCTAAAAAGCAGCTGCCTTTTTAGAAGCTGATTCTCCCTGGACCATCAGCCCCTCCTCCACTCCACAAAAGGACCTGTCTGTTCTCCCATGGGGCCCCCACACCAGCTTCCTACCATTGTCTGTGTTGGAAGTAACTCATCACAGCCACTAAGAGAATAGGTGACTGAGTCAGCACGGACTGGAGGTCAGTGTTGGATGACAGGATGGAGGAAGGAAGCAGCAACAATGATCAGTTCTATCTTGTTCCACTAAAGCAATACGTCATTGCTTCGATTACCTCCTCTCCTTTCCTACACTCACCCTGAGAGGCCAGATCTCAGCCCACGGCGAGCCCAGCAGGCTTGCTTCACCTCCCTGTTGGTGTGGTCCTCCTTAACCTGGGCGTTTGTAGGAGCTGCAACATGGCCAGCCTCAGGCAATGTGTGAAGACGCGTTGTGTGGGAATCCCACCAGTGGAGCGGGGAGAGAGACCTCCCAGGGTGCAATCCCATACAGCTGTGTCTTCTTGCAGCCACAGCAGGATGTCTCTGGAGTCCTTCCTCTCTTCCCAACCCAGCCACATCCAAATCGCTGCGATGGTTGCTCTAGCTTCTCAAACGTCCTTTTGTGTCTCCTGGTGTGTACCTTGTACTTTTTGTTGAAAGCCAGGCATACTGTACTGGGTCAAACAAACCCCATAATAGTTACCATGGAGATTGCTGGTCTTGGGTTTCTGCTCCCATAGCCCACATTTCTCTGTCTTTCTGTCTATCTGCTTCTCTGTCATTTCAGAGTTGGGAGGTAGTGTGTTGCCATATGACCTCTGTCCTATGATTGGCTGAAGACTTATTAATTCTCCATGTGTTGAGCTTTTCTCTTGCTGTGTGAATGGGACCTCCCAGGCTCTTTAGACACCCCACAGGAACTGCAAGCATCAGGTGAGGGAGGTATCTGAGTCAGTAAAGAGATTGCTGTGCAAACGGGGACCTGGGTTCGGTCCTGAGAGGCCATGTTTTAGGAAATCCAGGGGTGGGAGCCTATGCCCTCATTTTCCCAGCATCGGGAAGGGGAAAGCCAGCAGACCCTGGGCTTGCTGGCCAGAGAGTTCAGCGAAAGCCCCCTGTCTCAAAATACAAGCTGTTCAATGCCTAAGGAGTGACGGCTGGTGTTAGCCTCTGCTCCCACACACACTTGCACACGTGTGCACTCACACAGACACGCATCCACATGCATGAACACACACAGCAACCATAGGAAACTATTTCTCCACTCTCTTTACTCCCCAGGTCCACACTGGCTTTTGAAGTCTACTCATCCCAATTGTCTCTAAGACTCTGCTTACTCTATGAACTCTACACTGGGAATTCTCTCCCCCATTGCTTAGCTTCCAGCATGTTTAGGCCTAGCTAAGGGCTGTTCCCTTTCTTAAAATTTTTTCCTGAAACCCTAGTCAAACCTTCTGGTGGGTTTGCTCCAATTATCTACTGGAGATGGTTCATTTGACATACTGTTCCATAATAACACAGCTCATTGGGTTCCGTCTCTCTTAGGAGACTAAGCACCTTCGACACAGTGACAGTTGAACACAGATGACCAGCAGGCCTGCTCATCTACCCATCCCCAAAAGCACTCCATTAACAAATAGTAGTTGATAAGTGTCTGGGACTCTCGGGTCTCATGCAGACAGACGACCCACACTGTATGTTTGGCATCGCTGGTCTGTCTTTTCAGGAAGTGATCAAGTGTGTAATAAAACACCTTCGTGTGAATGCTTGGGCAGAAATTAAGATCCCGAAAATACAGCTTAGTATAAAGAAGTAGCTAGATTATACCACTGGGAGTTTTCTTAAGAATTGTAGAAGCAGACAAAGGGCAGAGTAGAGAAACAAGAAAAACAAAAGAGGAGAGAGATGAAACCCACAAAGGGAGATGGGAAGCTGGGCAGGACAGCCCAGGGGGACTGCTTCAGGCACGGAAATGCTTCTTCTTACAGCCATTAGTGTTACTGTAGCAGAAACATCAGCTCCCCAGGCTGCTGGCCCACACTCTAATACTCCCAGTGCCTCCTGTGAGGGAAGTGCCACAAAGGCAACATTCTGCGTGGCCTCTGTTCATGAGGTGAGGTCAGGTCCAGCCACTGAAAGCTGCATCAAGGCAGAAGCTGTGTGAAGAACGAAGACCCTGGGGTTTCTGTACTCTGTTGCATTTGTCAGTCATACTAAGATTTCAACTGCCCCAAATAGGAAGAACTAGGCTCGATTCAGAGCTACAGTCCCACAGCAAGGTAGCAAAGTAGCTGTGGGGTGCGAGGTGAACTTACAAAGGCACAAGCCAGCCGCCCCCCCCCCCATGAATCAGGCAAGCCTCCTAGAGCCTGAGCCTGGTGATTCTGCACTTAGGATCTGTCTTGACAGATGAAGATTCTCTCTCTCTCTCTCTCTCTCTCTCTCTCTCTCTCTCTCTCTCTCCTTCTCTCCTTCTCTCCTTCTCTCCCTCGCTCCCTCCTCCAAGTGTGTATGCATGTACCACATACTTGCTCATGTGCACATGTAAGCCAAAGGTCACCATTAGCTGTTTCTCCCAGTCACATTTTCACTTTACTTTTTGAGACACTGGCCTGTAGCTTACCAATTAGGCCACACGGGTTGATCAGAAAACCCCTAGGGGTCCTCCTGTCTCTGTTTCCCAGGTGCTAGGGTTACAGGTTTTGGAGGCTGTGCCTGGCTTTTTATGTGGGTGCAGGGCCTCTGAACTCAGGTTCTCATGCTTGCATAGCAAGCCTTTTAAAGACCGAGCCCTCCCCCCCCCCATCCTGCCCAAACCTCTAGTCCAGCTGAACCTCCTCCAACAATCACATTATCCACTGCAAGGGAGAAACTCAAGATGGGCCTCAAACACATAACATAACATTAATGTAATTGCCAGAACCCTCCCAAGGGACAGCATGGAAACGCCGCAGAAGCAAAGCAAATCCAAACGAAAAGCCCCTCCACACAGGCCAAGATGCTGAAGCAAGCTGTACTGAAACATGGGTAATTTTGTTTGGGAAAACAAAGGGTCAGATTACAAGCATGTCTTATAAGGGAGAGTTACTGAATGCTTGCACTGAAGCGCTTGGCACACTGAAAGCCCCCAATGTTTCTGCAGGTGTATATCAAGTTCAGACATCTGATTCTGGTTACCTGGCCCTGGCAAAGCCAGCGGGCCCAATATTAGACACAACCATTCTTGCCTATTGCTTTTCTCAAAGCCCATGTAATTCGCTGCCGGGTTGTATTTCATGTTTAGGCTGTCTTGCTTGCTTTGTTCTTAAGGAAGCAACCAACCAACACCAGCAGACCAAGCATTTGTAAAGAGTTGTGAAATCACAGAATGTAAGGGAGGGGGGCAGCCCTAAACTCCAGATCCTCTGCCTCTCTGAAAAGGTATTTGTGGGCACAGGAGAGAACAGGCCATGCTGCCCTTGGGCCACAAGAGGAAGGACTCTCCAATGAAGAGACCACAGCTGGATCATGAAATCCATACAACACAGTGTTATGATGCCATACCATGTCCATTTAATGCCACCCACTGTTGGATCTGTTTCACAGTTTACAGGGAGCTCTCTGCGATGGGGGAAGTCCTTCTGTATATATGCTTCTCTTATTGGTTGATGAATAAAACACTGTTTGGCCAATAGAAGCAGGAAGATAGGTGGGGCTAGGAGACAAGGAGAATTCTGGGAAAGATAGGCAGAGAGAGACCTCAGGGAGACACCATGTAGAGCCCGGGAGGATAGGATGCGCCAGGTGTTCTCTGGTAAGATAAGGCCAGGCAGAAATGCATAGATTAGTAGTTATGGGTTAATAATTAACACAGAGCTAGCTAATAAGAAGCCCTAGCCATTGGCCAACAGTTTAATAATTATATGAGTCTTTGTGTGCTTATTTGGGGCTCAAGAGCTGTGAGACCTGGTGGGAAAGAAACGCCAGCGACATCTCTGTGAAATCTCTTTTTAACATTTAGTCTGCCTCTGAAAGCATGTATTAGGACCCACATGTTAGAGCAGGTGACCAGAACTCAGGGAGATGCCCAATTGGGCCTGGGGTGAACCTGCCTTCTTCAGTTTTAACACTTGAACAGTTGTTATAGTAACCAACACCATCCCAACCAAACTAGATTCTGCCCCCTGACCTTTGTCCAGCAGTAGGTCCAAGGCTCCCTCTTCCCCTTGTAGCAGGCTCTTTGCCACATGCACTTCCTCCATCATCCAGAGGAGGAAGGAGAAAGGAAACAGTTAGTACATCAGCAACCTGCAAGGCCCGTGGCCCGTGGGAGTGGGTTGGGGACAGCAGGCTAGTCACTCTGGGCTTGAGGGGTGATGCAAAGGGTCCCAAGCCTTCATTCCACCGTGCTCACAGACAATTGTCTCCTACAACAAACAAGATGTCTGGTGAAATCACAGCATCAATGACGAGGCTTGGCAGTGCATGAAGTCACCTGTCCCCAACATGTGACATTAGAACTGCGTTTGAACCAGCTCTGCAAGTCCAGTGGGAAGCCAAAGGGGGAACCCCAGGCTTGAGCAATACAATGTGTTTCTGTGACATAAAGAAAGAGGCTTCTGAGATCTTTTTTATGCCATGCATGCTGGTAACAGGAAAACCACTTGATAGCCAAGCTGTTTTTTAAGCATTGGGTTACCTAATACATTGAGGCAGCAGAAGGCCCTGGAACAGACCCTGGCCTTGTTTCTACAGATACCAATCTTGATTCTTTTTTCAAGTTTCAATAATGGTGGAGAGTCCTTGAGTGTGAGCTGTTGTGAGGATCTAGTTATCTCATGTATATGTGGGCATCTAAGACATGTCAGCTCTTAGGAGTGTTGTTATCATACTTTCTCTTGGTGATGAAGGGACTGTGTCTATCAGCAGACCATTTGAGCTGGCCCAGTCAGCCCTGTTCTGACACAGTTTGTACCCAGTCCTATAGCCTTGTCTTGCTGGCCTGCGAAAACATGGGGGTAGATGGTATTTCTGTTATGTCTGGTCCTACCACCCCTCAGCCCTAAATAAACACACAGAGACTTGTATTAAATATGAACTGTTTGGTCAATGGCTAAGGCTTCTTACGGGTCTCCTTAATTATTAACCCATTTCTATTCATCGAAGTATTTCCACGTGGTCTTATCTTACCAGGGAAGGCTCCAGCATGTTACTCCTTCAGCGACTACATGGAGGCCTCTCTCTGGCTCCTCTCCCCAGCATTCTCATCTGGTAGCCCCACCTATACTCTCTGCTGGCTACTGGCCAATCGGTGTTTTATTCATCAACCAATAAGAGAAATATATATATGGAAAGACATCCCCATCACATGGGTGAGCCCTTGCCATGATGGTCAGGCTCAGATGCCCTTGGGGAGCCAAGGGAGTTCACTAGAATCTTCCCCAACAAGCAGAGCAGGAGAATTCCCATAGCAACCCCAACCTGAAAACAAGGTAGGCGTGCAATGACATAGTGGAAATTTGAGGACACAGCTCCTGGTCAGTGTGCTTGCATAATTGTACATGAAGCTATGGGTTCTGACACCATATAAACCTGACAGGGCATCACATGCCTGTGATCCCAGCACTTGGGGTATGGAGGCAGGAGAAACAGAAACTCAGGGTCATCTCCAGCTACATAAGGAGCTGGTGGTCAGCCCAGGATACATAAGACTCTGTCTCAAAAGCAAACAAAACCAAACTAAAAAGTCTGATCAGAAAAGCATGGAGGTGGCAGCATCCCAGCTTGACCTTGATGGACAGATGGGGCCCTTGTGCATGGAGGTGGCTAAAAAGACTCTCAAGTAAACTGGATGTCTTTTCACTTAGGCCTCCCTAGTGACAGGGTGTCTCAGCTACCAACAACATCCCAGGAGCTAAAGCAGAAAGGGGACACACTCCCCATGTACAACAGAGCTGTATCGTTCTGCACACAGTCCACAGAGGATCTGAGCCCACATCTCCTTCACAGGGAACAGATGTATAAGCTCTTGAAACAAGTGAGGGCACAGCTATGGTGTAAGTTGGTGTCTGCCAAGGCCATTTCCCTCACCCATCCTATCTGCCCATCCCTGGGAATAGCCACCTCAGATAAACCACTAGCCAACCCCTGCAGTCAGCCAGCTAGTCCTGTCCTGTGTGTCCCCTACACTGCCCTGTCCTTGTTATAAGTGGCCTGATACCCCTAACCTTGGCAATGAGCCCCGAGAAGGAAACGTACTTTACCTTCTGGGGGAAAAGTCTTCATAGGCTTCAAGCAACCTGTTAGCCTTGCCTTCCCAGCCCAGCAGATGAGCTCAACTTTACAGACCCTGAATTATGGAAGACTTGCAGGGGAAATAGAAGGGCAGTGAATGAAGAATTGGGCATCTAATACCGAGTTTGTATCCTCCTGCTACTGTCAGTCATAGCCACGCTGGCTGGATCTGGAGCTCAGAGACAGTGTGAGCTCCTAGATGTGTGAGGGGCTCCCACTGTGACCCTTAACACAGCAGAAAAATAACCCTCAGAGGAACACACACACTCAGGACCAGAGTATAGGATATACACTTGTCTTGATACAGGGAGCCATACTGACCAAGACTATATATGTAAAAGGACATGCAGGCCTGCCCAAGGGCATGGAAGGGTACCTCTGTCCACACCCATGTATCTTGGGTGCCTTGAAGATAGGAAGATCATAATATGAAATGAAGAAGACTGAGAGCTCTGAGTGTGTTTGTTCCCCAGGAAGCTGAAAGAAGCATTTCTCCACTCCATCCCACCCTAGGCTCTGTTTGTCTCTATGGTGACCCCCAACTGTGCAAGATCCTGCTCCATACACAGGGCATTTGTTGAGATATCAACAAATCTCACCTTGGTTCCCTGCTGCTCCTCCTTCCAGGAGCCTCCAAGGCCGTGGAAGGGCGTGTTTTTAGTAGAGTTCTACCCCATCAGGACAAATGACCCAGTGATGTGCTGACTGGTCCCAACATTTCCTCACACTATCAGAAAGATGATGCAACTCCTCAGGCAGGCATGAGAGCTGCTCTCTCCCAATGATTCAAATTAGCAAGCCTTGGAGGAGGTTCCCTTACCCTGAAGTCCCTGAGTGAGTGCTTATATGGTGGCTTGAATGTGGCTCAATCCTCTACTCTTCCAAAAACTCATATGGAAACTTTTCATCTTTATTGGTTTTTAGTGTTGTTGTTTGATCCAAGGTGTCTCTCTCTATGCAGCCTAGGCTGGCATCCAACTTCCAGTTCAACTGCCTCAGCCTCCCTAGGTCTTAGATTACAGGTGTGCACCACCAAGCCCAGGTCAAGTTGAAATTTGATGGCTGATATAATGGTATTGAGAGCCAGGGATATTTATTCTTCCAAGGGTCTGACAGCTGTCTTTCTGGAGTAGGTTCATTCTAGAAGGAGCAGGTCAGTGCAAAGCAAGCCCAGCCCCAGCGTAGTCTCCCTCTTTTGCATACACCCTCTCTTCCTTCCACTTTTCTGCCATGTTACAACATAGCATGAGGTCCTCGCCAGATGTTGCCACATCTGGACTTCCATCCTCCTCCAGAACCATGAATTAAATTATAAGCCATCCCTCCGTCTCCAGTGATGTGATAAAGTAACAGAAAGAGCAGGCCTTCCCAGGACACTTGGGACCACTTGCCTCAGGTTAGAGTTCGTCTGTACCACAGTCAAGATTCAAACTTTCCCACAGCAACATCTCTGTGGGAAAATCATCCAGAGATTCAGAAAGGACCCCCAAGGCACAGACGGCAGCAGGTGACGCCCAGGGCTCCCTTGTGACTGACTCTGTGCATCACTCCAAGGCAGCAGCTGGGAATGGACATCAGCTGCCCTTGCATCATGTGACCTATGTGTCTGCCCAAGGGTGAGGATGCACACTTCCTCACCTTCCCCAGCTGTCAGCAGGAGCTCATAGTATTTGAGGCTCTTATCTGGGCCAACACAGCAATAAGATGGTAATCAAGCTTCAACGATGTGTGGATATTCTAATAACTCTGCCTACAGAGATTAGCGGTCATGAAACCAATCATGAGTACCTGTCAAGTCCAACCCTGCAGAGAAGGCTAAGCTGCTCCAGGTAGAGCAAACATCCAGTAAATGATGCTTGCGGCAAATTCCAGCCCCACTGTGCCACTGCAGCCCTCTCCTTGCCTTGCTCTTCTAGAAATGCCCTATCTGGAACCAAACACATCTGCCTAACATTTCCACAGCTGCTTCACTCCTTCACAAGCCCTGCCTGTGAAATACCAGCCTCTACCTGGAGTTCCTTTTTTGGAGTGTCATTGTAAGAAACAGATCTTGGGGACTGGAGAGATGGCTCAGTGGTTACGAGTGCTTCGTGTTCTTCCAGGGTGACCCAGGTTCAGTTCCCAGCACCCACAGCAGGCTGCTCACAACTCCTTGTAACTCCAACTCTAGGGGTTTCAACACCCTCTTCTGGCCTCTGTGGGTACCTGCACTCGTGTGCACATACCCACACACAGGCATAGAAATAATTAAAAATAACATGATATTCTTTAAAGAAACAGATCAATAGGGAGAGGAAGAAGAGGAAAGATAAAAAGAAAAGAATTGAACTTGAGGAAAATAGCAGAACTCAAGTTGGTGCTCCAAAGAAAGGGATGTTAACTCCTTTCGGAATCTGACCGTTGCAGTCTCTGGGTGTCTGAGGAGGAACCCAGCCAGTTTCCTTGCCCTGGTGAGTGCACTCTTGTTTTGAGCCTGAAGGTTGTGTTTCAAAGACAATTCCCTAAGATGCTGAGATGCAGCTACACTTGACTGCTCTTGGACATTGCTTAGCATGTGGTTATGTTTGGGGAATCTTAATGGATTCTTTTTCCATGAGATTATTTATCCAAAAAAAAAGTGCCAGGGTCTGGAGAGCTGGCTCAGTGAGGAAAGCACTGAAGACCAGAGTTCAGATCCTCAGCATCCACCTGCAACATGGGAAGTGTGATAGACTGTCTGCAATTCCAACATTCAGAGGGCAAAGGTAGAGGTTCTCCCAGGCAATATGGTTCACTTGTCTAGAACTGGTGAGCTCTGGGTTCAGTGAGAAACCCTGCCTCGTTAAAAAAAAAAAAAAAAAATCAAGGAAGACACTCAACATCAATTTCTGGCCTCCACATGCACACAGCATGCGTGTGAAAACACACACACACATACATACAGAAACAGTGTCCGTTTACATGAGGACTCCTGCTCATCGTATTGCTGCAAAAACCCATGAGAACTCTCATCTGGTGCAAAGCTGTCAAGAATGCTCAGGGATGATGTCAGTTAAGATCCAGATCTGTGCTATGCCAGTGCCAACTGCTCAATATAGCTACAATCGAAGGCTGGATTTCAAATGTATGCAATTATTTAAAACCTGAATAGAAACACATGGAAAACCTCTACTCTCTTAGATGCTATCCGTCTGTTTTCTGTCCCTATAATGGGATGCATAAATCTGGGTACTTGATAAAGAAAAGGGGTTTAGTTAGCTCAGAGTTTGAGGTATTGATATGGTATCTCATGACGGTCCTTCCTGTCACACAATGATCGGACAGCACCCGGTCTTACTATGACCATCACCCCTGGGGGACCTACAAGGCACCGCTGAGAGCCTCCACCCTGCTGAGGGTGATGGCCCCATGACTGGCAACCTTCCACTATGCTCACATCTCAACACTCGACTGCACCTCATACCAACAAACTTAAGTGCAAGTGCCTAACACAAGAACCTTGGTGAATGCACCACACCAAGGCTCAGCAGCAAGCCACGAAGGCCGTGGGGCTCCCAGCCTTTCCCCTTGGGGATAGAGAGAGTCTGTGTTACCCTCTGGGCCTTGTTTGTTTGTCTCCCACGTGAAGCTGCCACAGCCTCGGCTTAGGGAAGCTTTAAGAAGCCAGTAAGAGGAACCGGGCTCAGGTTCCCTGTGAAGCTTACTCGGGCCCTCTGTAGCCAAGGCTGTGACGGTCCAGGATCATCCTCTCATCCTTCCTTTAGGCTCTTTGTAACCCTCGTGTCCTGGTGGGCTGAGCTGTGTCAAAAGGACATGTTCGAGTCCCAGCCCTCAGGGATTGTGAATGTCACCTGGTTTGGAAATAAATTTAGATGTTGGGGGTATGATTAGATGAAGGATCTTTGGAAGTGATCCTGGGTTTGGGTGGACTCTACACACCATGACTGTAACTTCCTGTCAGTACAGGAAGGGGTGGGGTAACACAGGGAGACCTAAGTCTGGGGAAGTGTACCTACAAGCCAAGGTGCCCCCAGCTGGGAAGAATCCCTCTAGAAACCTCAACACATTTCCGGCCCTGACAACTTAGTGACTTCACACACTCTGCCCCAGAGCTGTGAGAACACAGCTTTCTGTTGTTTCCAGCCTCCTGGTGGAAACAAACACGAGTACCATCAGCTCCCTTGCTGAAAACCACAAGGATTTATTTGGTGTCTTGCTTTACCGGAAGTTATGGAAGGCAGAATGGACCCGTTATAGACAGAGCTACAGGCTCATATGAAAAGAATCAAAGCTCTCAGTATGGTTGACTTGACTGACAGGTCGAAAGTTCTAAGCATCATCATGAGAGCCAGTTCTACCGGGAGACCCTAGGGGAAGGAAGATGGGGCTCAGAGATGCCTGGGGCTGGAGGGTCATCACCACCCCAGGATGGAGCAGACTGTGTATGTGAACCTTCTGCGCAGAGCTGCCACATGGAGGAGGGGCCAGCACAAGACCCTACTCTGAGGATCCTAGAGCCCCCTGTTTTGTTACTTTTCTATTGCTGTGAAAAGATACCGTGACAAAGGCAACTTACAAAAGGAAGTGCTTATGTTGGGGGGCCTTGCTTACAGTTTCATCCTGGCAGGGAGCAAGGCAGACAGACAGACATGGTGCTGGAGTAGTAGCTGGGAGCTTCGATATTGAGCTGACAACCACAAGGCAGAGAGAGAGAGAGAGAGAGAGAGAGAGAGAGAGAGAGAGAGAGAGGGAGAGAGAGAGAGAGAGAGAGAGAGAGAGAGAGAGAACTTGGATAGGCATAAGCTTTTTAAACTTAAAGCCCATCCCCAGTGACACACCTCCTCCAACCAGACCACACCTCCTAATCCCTCCCAAACAGTTCCAACAACTGCAGAACAAGCATTCAAATATGTGAGCCTATGGGGACCATTCTTGTTCAGAGCACCGTATCCCCTGATATTGGATGAGAAAGAAATTCTATTTTCACTGTGCTTAGGATGTCCCCCGACAAGCAACAGGACAGAGTATCAATCATTTGTATGTGGCATAGCCACCGTTGGAGGTCACACACACACACACACACACACACACACACACACACACACACTATGAGGTTGTGTGAATCTACTTAGAAGTCACAGGAGCCCCCGCTAAGAAACTTCATTTTATTTTCATGGAACTAATGAGGATGCCATGGGTTAGCAGAGCACAAATTTGCCCCCGACGGTACCTTGTTAGTTGCCTTTCAACAAAATTACTTCCTCGGGAACCTGATAGAACTGATTCCACTCACTTCCAGTCTGTATTCTGGGAAGGTGTCTGGGGGCTTCAATAAGCTGCCTAAAGGGTTCATGGCACAAGGCTGACTAGGAGGTCCTGACTCAGACCTTAGAAACCTGTACAAGTTGGGGCAGGAGAGATGGCTGAGCAGCAAAGAGCACTGGTTGCTCTTGTAGAGAACTGGGGTTCAGTTCCCAGCATCCCCATGGTAGCTCACGACCACAGTAACTCCCATTTCAGGGGATCCAATGCTCTTTCCTGACCTCTACAGGCACCAGGCAAATATGAGGTGTGCTTATGTATACACAGGCAAAACATATATAAATATATATGTATGCATATCTATATAATCTTTCTAAAAAACATGAGAAACCTATGCAAGTGTTCTGTGGTGGTTTGGGGTTGTCTTCTACAGAACTGGACTTTTTAAAACCACACTGCCACCTGAGCATGACGGATGATCTCCACGGGCCTCCAACCGGAGCAAATAGGATCTTGTCCAGCTCTGTGGAGCAATGCAGTTGATGAACAGCCATAGACTCACCACGTGGGCACCTGCAAGCTGCCAAAGAGATGGGGCCTATTTGTCACTGTGGATCACGTCGTTGTGTCGCTGAGTAACTTCCAGGAATCAGATGGGAGAAATGATATGTTTCTGTGGTTTGGCATTTGGAGCTTAGCTCTGACTTCCCTGGTAACTGCCAACATCTGCAAATTATCAAGTGCTCGAAAGAAATCGACTGCCACTGTAAGCTCTCCCCATCATTCCCACGTAGGGGCCAAGCTCCCTCTGGGCCATGTTCTGTGGAGCAAGGTTCTGTGGCCAGGAGCTATTAGAGAAAAACCCAGACCCCTGAACTAGTAAACCCTAAAACATCTGTAAATAGGGATACTCTGCCTTGTGTGGGCAACTCTGTTGGATCTCCGATTCTCACTTTGTCCCTTGTGTATTTGAATAAAGACCAAAAAGGGCATGGCAATGTAAAAACAGACCTGTGCCAGTGTCAAAAGTCTATTGGTTCTCAGACTCATGTGGGTGTAAGTTCAGCAAAGGAGAGAGCTGTATTCCAATTCTGGTCCTGAAATGCAGGAACAGAAACTCTGATCAATGATATGACCAACATAATCAGGAAAGGCAGAATCACATGTTCAAGAAGCCCAGCTCCTGCTCAGAACGTCGGCAAGGCCAAGCACCTCTCCCAGGTGTCCATCCCTTGCTTACGTAAGCTGGTGGTCTCTCGTGACTGACTGGAAACAACAGAGCAGATGTTTGTGTAGGAAGCAGGCCTCACCCAACATCTGTCCTGCGTCAGGGAAGGCCTGAGTGTTGCAGACGGTGCTGGAGTTCCCTGGTGGGCGGTCTGGAAATTAGCTGGTGCTGCATCACGTGTGATCTAATTACAAGGGGAGTGAGGTAAAGCTGGTGGTGACAACTCACCCAACTGCTTTGTATGGCTCTGTCATTTTTTCCTCCGTTAATTTTCTCTCTAACTCACATGCATGTCGTAAAGGTTAATTAAAAGCTTGAGCAGACTCCTATCCCGTGTAACTGGACCAAAGAGTGTGGAGTTACTGCTCTTTGTGCCTGGAAGCAGAGGAGGAGGATTGTGTCACAGAATTTAGAGTGAAACTGAGCACTCACAAAGAGAGGCTGTGATTGTCTCTGGTGAAGTCAAACGGGTCAGAGCAGATGTCACTATAATGGGGATCATGACAGACTTGGATGGGTCCTTGGACTGCTGAGGATGATGGGCAAAGGAAGCCATGACCTATTGGGCTCGAAGAAGACTTCCTGAAGAAGTAAACACTTAAAATAGGTGATGTGGGCAATCTGAGGGGGGGTGGAGGCCATGAAAACTAAGGAAAGATGAGAATAGAATTGAAACACTGAGAATGGCAGACACGATTGGAACCTGAAGACAGAGATCTTGGGTCAAGATGAGTCTCCTGAAGGAGGCTGGAGATGTGGAGATGCAGTTCAGTAGGCAGAGTCCTTGCTTAGCACTGATGTATCCTTGTGTTGGGGGACGTCCTTTGGTATATATGTTTCTCTTATTGGTTGATGAATAAAACACTGTTTGGCCAATAGCCAATAGAGGCAGGAAGATAGGCAGGAAGACTAGGAGACGAGGAGAATTCTGGAAAAGGTAAGTAGAGAGAGCCCACCAGAGAGATGCCATGAAGGAACTGGGAGGGTAGGACGCGCCGGGCATTCTCCAGCAAGCCAAGACCACATGGAAATACATAGATTTATAGAAATGGGTTAATAATTGAGAGAGCTAGCCAATAAGAAGCCCAAGCCATTGACCAACAGCTTTATAGTTAATATAGCATGTGTGTGTTTATTTGGATGGCCGGACCTGGCGGGACAAGAAAGCCCCAGCAACAGCCTTGGGTTCCATTCCCAGCCTTGGTGTGATAGTGACCATGTCAGAGGCTGTAGGATCTGAAGTTCAAGGTCATCCTTACCTACACAGCAACTGCAATACCAGCCTGGGATATAAGAGAGCCTGCCCCGCCCCCAAAAGTCTTCTGCAGAGAGTGTGTCTGATATGGAAGGCTACGAGAGATGGAACATGTCCCACCTCAAGCAATAAGTAGATGGCTGACACTCAATCCAAGCCAGAGTGGCCTAGACGTAATGTGATCAGAGCCTCGCGGCATCTCAGACTTTCATGTTGAAGGCCACGAGCAAACACCTGCTGCAGACTGTCATGAGAACCTTGACCTCAGCCCATCACCTCCACTTTTTGGAGGTGACCTTAATGACGCGGAGTCAGTCCTCAGTAGTCTGCAGTAGAGCTGGAGCATTGAACATGGGGGATGTAAAACATCTGCTTTTTACAAGCATATGCGAACAAGCATATAGAGCACAGAAAAATTGCTTCATAGTTTGGGGCTATAAACAGTAGAAGAATTAGTTGCTGAAGGTGAGTAGACACAGTATACTTTCCAAACAGGAAGAGTGTATGCTAACATTGCCACTGCCATTTTTAGCAGGGTGGAGACATCCTCTTACCTAGATATTAGACCTGAATCCCTTGGCCATGTGACCTTAATGACAGTATCTCAAGCAATTACTTTAATTTGAGACTTCATAATGATAATCAAAAGATAACCTGAGATTGACCCACTGTGATATTCTCCATAGCAGGTACAGTCAGCAGGCAGAGCAACGTCTCTCTCTCTCTCTCTCTCTCTCTCTCTCTCTCTCTCTCTCTCTCTCTCTCTCTCTCCCCGTTGCACACACACACACTCCACATATACACCCCACATAATACTCACCATACACATATACATATACCACAGACACATACACATCCCCCCACACATACATACACACACCATTTGTCCCCTATGCCTGAGGTCCTCACTGGCATCTTCTCCTGACCCTGGGCCCAGAAAGCTATTGAACCACTGAGTAGTTGCCCATTTATATATGTGTACATGAATGTAGATATTCATTCGTTTACTTATTTATTTATTAAGAGACAGAGCCCCACTGTGTAGCTCTGGATGGTTTGAAAGTCACTATGTAAACCACATAGGCCTCAAACCCATGGTGATCCTCCTGCCCCTGCCTCATTAAACAGCTGCTCCCTCTTGTTTCTTCAAGATGCAAATGTTGGGGCTCTTTCTTCTGGTTTTTGAAATACACATTTGTGGTTACTGTTACCAGCTTACCCCACACAGTACACCAGAGATGATTGTTCCTTTCTGACTGTAACTCAGTATCTGTTCATTCTCCTTTCTCCAGGCTCAGGACACTCTCCCCACCTGGTAACCATTCTTCATCTCATGTCTCCAAGATCAACTCTGTGTGTGTGTGTGTGTGTGTGTGTGTGTGTGTGTGTGTGTGTGTGTACACGCGCATGTGCTCTCAAGCCCACAAGTTCATTTGACAGCTGCATTGAGCTGTATCTGAAGACTTTATTCTTCACTTCTTCCCTAATTTTAGAACCAAATCCACCAGATTTAATTAATTAAAAATTAAACTAAAAACTATTTTGTTGACATTTTCAAACCCTGTACGTAGAAATAAATTTAGCAAGAGCCTAACAGCAGCTGGAACGCATCACAGTGGAGAGAGGGCTGCTGCACACACCCACAAGGACACTAAGTGGCCCCACACTTTCCCAGAAAGTAGTTCTGCCTGCTATTCATTTGCAAACATATGGCTGGGACTTGTGCTTTCTGAAATGGGGTCTAGGAGTTGCTAAATGCAGCCTTGGTCAGATCTCCTGAAACATCAGAGCTGGGATTTCCAGGGGGAAAGAGGCTGGCCTGCCCAGTTCCTTCCATGGATGAGCACAGCCAGGCACAGCAGCCTGCACATACCAGTCACCTGACATGGTTCTCCAGAGGATCCCTACTCATTCCGGTCCCAACTCTGCACACAGAAAACCCTTTGCTAATTTGAGAGAGGAGCACTCCTACAGAAGTGTGTGTTTAATGAAAAGCAGCTCTCTGGCTCGGCTCAAGTCAAAGGCTTGCAGAGACACACATGGCTCTGAGCTGCACCACTGCAATGCACACAGCTTTGAAGGGAGCCAGCAGCCATAATGCAGACTCAGATCTGAGGCAGGAGATCCTGCAGATCTACAACACATTTTTCTAGGTATGTTTTTTTTTTTTTTTATTCATCTGCAAAGAAGTAGAAGCAGAAGGAGGAAGAATATGAAACCAAAAAGCCTTATTATTACCTGCACAAGAGGGCCATTGAGGCTGGCTAAAGTCAACGCAAGGCTTTGAAGATTAATGGGCCCATATAAATGTTGGCGTGTTATGAGCTTTCTCCTTGACATTAAACAGAGCACGCAAGACTCGCACATAAAACACAGCGAGGAGCCCGGGTTGTAATTAATGCCATAAAGGTCTCTTTATCAGATTCCATCCAGGCGTCGCCAGCCCAGCACTGTTTGTTCTGGATGAGAAAGGGGGCTGTGAATTGACATGGTCCTCAAAAAAAAAAAAAAAAAAAAATGTCACTGCTTGCAAAGTCAAAAAACAGAGTGACAAGAAGTGCTTTCAAGTACAGAGACACTTCTGGTCAACTTGGAGGGTCAGTCCCTGGAGGACCATAAGGTACAAATCAACCTCCACCACACCGTGCTCCCCCTGATTTAATGAGCACATGCTGGAGGTGGCTTTTTGACTTTGGCACTTCAAAAGTCCCAGGATATGGTTTGGGCTTGCAGCTTGATTGGTAGAGAGTTTGCTTAGTAACCATAAACCCCTGGTCCAGTACCACACAAACCAAATACGGCAGCACACGCCTGTAGTCCCAGAACCTGAAAGGTAGAGGCAGGAGGATCATGGGTTCAAGGTCATTCTTGGCTACATAACAAATTGAAAGCCAGCCTGGGCTACTATCTCAAAAACAAAAACAAGCCGGGCGTCGGTGACGCTTGCCTTTAATCCCAGCACTCGGGAGGCAGAGGCAGGTGGATCTCTGTGAGTTTGAGGCCAGCCTGATCTACAAGAGCTAGTTCCAGGACAGCCTCCAAAGCTACAGAGAAACCCTGTCTCGAAAACAAAAACAACAAACAAACAAACAAAAACCCTCAGGTTCTAGAAAACCCTACCTTCTCACAAAGCTACTATCTCCCATGTAGAGACACGCCAGGGTGCCAGGTGTCAGCATGCAGCTGGCAAATGCTGAGGGGAAAAAGGGTTCTTGCTGATCTCAGCAACTCTCCCAGGAAAATATAAGGCAACAGGACAGTCTGTGGGGTCTCAGCTACATACACACTACACAGCATGGCCCAGTGGGGTCCCTGTGACCCTGTGACCCTGTGACAGGCTTCATGGGGTCCTCTCACACCTCAGAGACTCTGGCCCGTGCTAGGTGCTCTGAGAGGGGAGTGAAAGGGCAGAGACAGACACACCCGGTGAAGCTCTGCAACAGACAAACACCCAGTGCCTCAGGATAAATTGTGCCCCACCCCCAAATCCACAAATCGACATGCAAAGACCTAAACCCCTGCACTGAAGACAGGGTCATTACAGGATGGCAGTGTTAAACAGTGTTCCTAGCGGTTGATGCGGACTCGTAGCTGGTCAGAGCACAAAGAATGGGTGACTGAAGAACTCAGCCCTAAATGAGACTCTTATATCATAACCCTCCCGCCTCCCCCTCCCAACCCCACTCCCAGGGGGGAGGGGAAATTGTGGGAGCCAGAGGCCAGGGAGCACTGAGGTAAGACTGTCTTCTGAACACGACAGGGAGGCAGAACTTGTGAACTCACAGCCGCTCTGGCTGCCTGCACAGATCAAGCCAGCCACCATGAAAACGGGGAGGGGAGGGGCACACAAAGCCCCACCCCTCGCTGAGGAGTTTCCCAAGAGTGGGGAAAGTCGGTTTTCATCGGGGGATGGACCTAGCTGGCGGCTCCAGTAGATGGAACACTCACCTGTGTGTCTAAGTAGAGTATTGGGATCGGAGGGTTACAACAGACATGAAGCCAAGAGGGGGACACACGCCGTGGGGAGCAGGGTCCAGGATGAGTGTGGCGAGGGTTTGATATGATCAGAATACATTGTCTATGTGAAAGAATAAACTTTTTTCTTTCTTTTTATTTAACCATGAGTCCTTTACCTCTTGAGCCTTGGTTCTTCGTTTCCCCATCCCTTCGCATCCACCCTCCGCCCCTGCGCCCCCAAAAAAAATTTAAGAGAAAATAAGGGGGAAAGGGAGAATTAAAAATATTGTCATGGGGGGCATTGGTGGCGCATGCCTTTAATCCCAGCGCTCGGGAGGTGGAGGCAGGCGGATCTCTGTGAGTTCGAGGCCAGCCTGGTCTCCAGAGCGAGTGCCAGGATAGGCGCCAAAGCTACACAGAGAAACCCTGTCTCGAAAAACCAAAAAAAAAAAAAAAATGTATTTAAGGGGCTGGAGAGATGGCTCAGAGGTTAAGAGCACTGACTGCTCTTCCAGAGGTCCTGAGTTCAATTCCCAGCAACCACATGGTGGCTCACAACCATCTGTAATGAGATCTGGTGCCCTCTTCTGGTGCAGATATACATGGAAGCAGATGTTGTAAACATAATAAAATCTTTAAAAAAAAATATTGTCATGGAAACTAGTGTGACACAGTGAGTAAGGCAGCAAACCCTTTTGTCCATGTATCATTACTTTCAAGGGTTCATTGCAAAGTCATTGGTCTGGTTTCTACTACGCTATTGATGCTGGGCCCTCACTAGAACTCTTCTCGGACATCCTGTTGTTGCTCTGTGTTGTGGATATCCTGCAGCTTTGGGTCTGCAGGACTGGCCCCTTCACATGCTCCAGCAGATCATAGATGGGGTGGATGTTGGGGTGGGCCAACTCATAACCCTGGCTCATGGCCTGGGTAGTTAGTTGCAGGGTTGGTCTGCCCACCAGCTCTCCCCTGTCCTCACCACTAGGGTGCGCTCTCCAGCATTGCCCTGACAAGTTCACCCATTGCAGCAATGAGCAAGGGGCGGGGCCAGTTTTCCTGCTTTCACATTCTCAGGGTGGGCTCTCCCACACCTACATCATCAGGGCACCTCTACTGTGTCGCCCAGGTGAGGAGCAGGGGCCACTCTCCCGAGTGCTGCAGCTGGTAAGGAGCGAGGTCAGCTCTCCTAGGGGCCATATCCTCCACTTGTCTCAGGCACTGATGTGTGGGAAGGGGAGGGAGGAGGCATCTCTCCTCCGCCCATGTTAACACATGTCTGATGAGTAGTGGGGACAGCTCTCCCATGCTCACAACTTCAGGTCTGGCTCACCCACACCTCCGTGAAGGCTCGCTGTATGGTGCTGTCCAGGTGAGGTGCAGGGCCTGCTCTCCCAAGTGTTGCAGCTGGTGGGGGCAGGAAGAGCTCTCCTGCTCTTGTGTCCTCAGGGCCAGCTCTTAACACCTGCTTTAGACATTGACAGGTGGGGAGCGACTCTCCTGCTTCTATGCCACCACAGGACAGATGAATGATGGCGGTAGCTCTCCCTTGCTCACTATTTCAGGGCTGGGTCACCCACACCTGCACCAACAGGGTTATCTCTGTTGTGTTGACCAGGCAAGGTCCAGGGCCTACTCTCCCAGGTGTTGTAGCTGGTGGGGGTCAGGTCCAGCTCTCCCATTCTCATGACCACAGGGCCAGCTCTCCCATCTGCCCAAGGTATAAGAATAATCTTTTAAAATGAGGCCCTTAGGGAAATGCAGCTCCACTCTGGTTGGTATCTTCATAGGAAGAGATAGGTATATGCAAAGACCCCAGAAGAAAAGCCATATGAAAGTACATTGGAGTTCAGCAGGGTGGTGGTGGCACACACCTTTAATCCTAGCACTCGGGAGGCGGAGGCAGAGGCAGGAGGATAACTTGTCTTGTCTGAAGAGCAAGTTCCAGGACAGCCAGGGATACACAGAGAAACCCTGTGTAGAAAAACCAAGAAAAAAAAAAGAAAGAAAAGGAAAAGAAAAAGAAAGAAGGGAGGGAGGGAGAAACACACAGTGATAACCATCCAAGAGTCAGAAGAGAGACCAAGGAGAAAGCAAACATGCCCAGGGCTTGACCTTTGACCTCAGGACTGCAGAAATATGAGAATACCCACTTCTGCAGAGGCCTCCAGGCCATGGGCTTTGCTATAACTGTCTGAGCAAACATACTTCTTTACCATTAGAGAACCAGGGGCCACTTGACGCTCCAGCTTGGAGGCCAAGGCAGCACCCTGCAAGCTCAGTGTCCCCTGGGTGTACCAACCCCACTCTGGCCTCCAAAAACCAGGCAATTTCTGACTCCTTGGCTCCAGGAATGAATAAGCACACCAGGTTATAAGGAGCATGCTCAGTAAGGTACCCCCTCCTCCAGGCAGCCTTCCCTGACTATCACCCTTCCTCTGCCACAGCCTGCAATTCACAGAAGAGAAGACAAGCTCCTACACAGCCAAAAACCATTGGGCCTGAAACATCTTCTCTTCTCTTCACAAGGATAGATGAGAGGGGTGAAGGGTGGCAAAGAGACACTTCCCACATCCGGCACTGTTGACAACAGCCAGGTGTGGACCCAACCGACTGCAAGCAGGTGAGTGGATGAAGAAAATGCAGAAATGCTGTACATTCAGGAAGCACTAGTCAGTTTGCAGCAGCTCAGAAGAGCCTGGAGGCAAGCCAGGCACAGAGAGCAAGCACCTTGGATTCTAACTTACACACAGATGCTAAAAAAGAATCTCTTAGAAGTAGATAGAGTCAAGTTTACTAGATGCTGGAAAGAGAAGCAGGATCTGAGGGCAGGGAAGGAAAGGGTGCAGCAGCATAAGGCGTGACTTCAAATGTTCTACGGCACAGTAGCACAACTATGGCTAACGGCAATTAAATATGTATCTCAGTCAGTAATAGAGGAGATTCCGGGGGTTCCCAATACAAAGACACGACAGACATCACAGGTGAAAGACATGCTGGCCATCCCAACTCCGTGCAATCACTACATCTTTGTATATGTTTATTTTTTAATTTATTGTGACGTGGGCAGGGAGAGAGGGGACACATAAAATGACGCACTCCTTCCATCTCATGGGTCCCAGGGATCAAACTCGGGTCGTCAGGCTTGCAGGGTCGTCTCACCGGACCTGATTACATGCATTTTAACAGCACATTGTGTCCATGAATACACACAAGTGACATGTGTCCGTTAAAGATTAAAGGTCCAAAAAAAAAAAAAAACCTGAATGCTCTTGCAGATAGAAAACGTCATGTTTCTAGGGTGTCCTTGGTTGCAATAAGCAGCTCTCGAGACAAGAGGAAATTCATTCCACGAACTGACACAGCTGTGGAGCCTGCCAAACAAAAGGAGGAAGAAGCCAAGACTGGGGCTGGGACACTCAGATAACAAGGAAAGAAAACAAGGGGCTCCAAGCGGCTTCTGAACACACTTGTCCCTGCATCTGTAAGGACCTCAGGCTGGGTCACCCCCTCAGGGCCAGGAACCCAAGTCACAGACTTGTATCTGTAGCATATTTTTACATAAATAAACACTTTCATTTTTTAAAGTTAAATAACATCAAAGGGATTTTCTATTGTCCTGGGATGTTAAAGCAATTAAACAGTACAACCATATCCCACAGGACTGTGTATCTTGTGAGAAGATGCTAATATCTGTTGATGGTCCATGATGAGTTATTCAATCACAGACATCAAAACACTTTGTGTGGGGCAGGGGGGCAGAGATTAGGCTCAGGTATCATTCCTCAAGAAATGTCATCTACTTTGTTGTTTTGTTTTGGGCTTTGGTTTTGGTCTTTAGGTTCAGGGGAAAGTATTTGGGGTTTTGTTTGTTTGTTTGTTTGTTTGTTTGGAGATGGAGTCTGGATCTTGCTGATTAGACCACGCTGGATGGCCAGCAAGCCCAGGGATCTGTCTGTTTCCATCCCCATGACTCTGGAATTACAAGCCTGTATCACCACACCCAGTTTTTACCACCTGGGTTCTGGGAATCCAATTCAGGTCCAAATGCATGCATGGTAAATATTTTATTGACTGAGCCATCTACCTAGCCTTTCATCAATATTTTTAAAGGGATGGATGGATGGATGGATGGATGGATGGATGGATGGATGGATGGATGGGCAGATGGATGGATGGGTAAATGGATGGTGGATGAACTCATGAATGAGTCAGGGGCTAGGGCTGGTACTATCTGTTCAAATGCATGTGCTAATGAACTCAAAAATAAGCCTTAGTCATTGGGTAATTTTTCCTTGAAACTCTGAGATCTGAGACACAATGTATCTACATTTCCTTCCTCTTACTTCCTTTTTCTGATGTTGTGAACAAATGAAGCAACATATCCCTGTGTACTGTGACCTCTGGCCTCTGAGGACTTGGCACACATCCTTCTCTGTGCTCACTCTCTGTGTTCCTGGCCTCTACTTGTTCCCAAATTGTGTATAAATAGCCATAGCCTCAAACTACACAGAAGCCAGCAAATCTCAGATAAAGTCCATAGGCCTGGGTAGGCAGGGCCATTACCTTCTGTGGGGCTTTCCATTTAATCTTTTCACTAATTTTACCAACTCTGTGAGTTAAGATAGGGTAATGTAACATGTATTCGTTCTCTGCATGCATGCTGGCTCACTCTCCCCTGCCACACACACACACACACACACACACACACGCACGCACGCACGCACGCACGCACGCACGCACGCACTATGTGTGCTTGTGAGTATATGTGTACTGTATGTAGAAATGGGATGTTCCGAGGGCTTCAAGGTCTCAGGACTCACTGGCTAAGATGTGACATGGCTGTTGTCTCTGGTGCACTTGTCCTCGAGGAACTGTCTGTGCCTCCTGCTTTCCTTAGTTCCACATTTGCAGGCTGACCAGGCGCATGCCTTCCCTGAATTTGTGACCTTTCATCAAATCCATACCCTCTGTAGCCCTCGGCAGAGACCACACCTTCCTCCTCAAAGTGTTCTTGGCTTTGGGAGATTCTTTTCCTTCTTATTTCTTTGATTCCTTCTGCCCTTGACCCCTCAAAGCCAAGAGCTGGGTCTCTGTCTTGTCTGCTGCTCTGCCCTGGTAACCATAGCAGTAGACTTCAGCAGTTTCTGTCATTTGCTTTCCAGGCCTGATAAAAATCTTGCTTTTGTTTCACTTGCAAGGAACATTGACTTAAGCAAATCCCAGTCCCCAGGGGTGTCCCTGGGAGGAAACAACAAACTGAAGGCCCCAAGTTCTGATGAAGTCAGCTAAGACAGACTGCTACTTACCCACATTACAGAAATACCTGTTTACTCATGGCCTTGGCCAGCCAGCTATGGAAACACTTGGCTTCACTTCAAGGAACACTGCACAAACAAAAGCATTCTTAGGAGCAGAGAGATGGTTCAGTGTTAAGAGCCCTGGTTGCTCTTCCAGGACTCCAGTTCAATTCCTGGCATCCACACAGTGGCTCACAACCACCTGGAAAACTAGTTCCAGAGGATCCAACACCCTCTTCTGGCCTCTGTAGACATGCATGTACATGGTACACAGACATGCATACAGGAAAAACACTTATATACTTGTACACATGAACTAAAATAAACACTTAAAAACAAGAAGCATTCTTAAAGGAAATCGAGGTGAAATGGTTCAGCCTATCATTCTTCTAACTGATGCTGAAATCAGAAGCCAGCTCAAACAGACAGAGGGCTCTAAGTGATTTATCTCCAAGGAATACCTACAGAAAGCAGATAAAACCTATGAAAAGACCTGTCAGTAGCATCCACCATTAGGGAAATTCAAATAAAAACTGCAATGCAAGTGTTCTTCCCTCTATAGAGAGCTATAATCAAACAAAATAGAAAATAATTAGTCCTGTTCTGAAGATGTCAGAACTCCTGCAATGCTGGGGAAACACAAAGAGGTGCATCAGATAGGGGAGACAGACCAGTAGTTCCTCGAGAAGTTAGTCATGGGGTTACCACATAACCCAGCAACTCCACCCACAAAGGCACTAAAAAGCAAAGGCTGTGGCAGATATTTACACCACCTATGCTCACTGTTCACAACCACTCATGGTGTAAACAACTCAACTGTCCATTCACAGGTGAAGAATTGAGACAAGATGCCATGTATACCCGTTATTATTGATTTGTTTCAAAACCTGGCCTCAGACTCAAGGCCACCCTCCTGGCTCAGCCTCCTAGATGCTAGGATTTCAGGGTATGCCTGCCATACTCAGCACTGTGAGTGACATCTGGAAGACAGGGGTCACATACTGTGATCCCACACTCTACAGGATGAGACAGTAGGATTGTCTCAGGCCTAGACTAGCCCGGGCTACATAGTGAGACCCTGTCTCAAAATGACAAAATTAGAAGATAGACGGTAGATATAATAGACTGGGGAAAACAGATTGATGATAGCTATGTAAGTGGCTGACAGAGGACAGATATATAGATGATAGGCAGATAATAAATAGATCACGGGTGTCATAAGTAGGCTCATCCCACCAGTGATCATCATCTGAGCATATATACCTTTCCATACTTAAGCCCCTTGCTGCCCCTTCCCCGCCCACCCTACTTCTGGAACTGCTTTCCCAGGCATGTACACCAACCAGGTCAGAACTGGTACCTCTATATTCCATTATTACTTACACTATTCGCAGACATATGCACCTAACTTTATGTCATATTGCTAGTACATATTTGTGGTAAGCTAAAGACAGACATGTACTCCTGATACAGCCACATCCTATTCCCTGAGACCTGTGAAGTGTGTTACTTCACGGGGCTTAGAACCTTCACACTAAGGTGGAGACGTGGAAGTGCTGTGTTAGAAGTTCCCCAGGTGAGGCCAAGATGATCACATGAGCCCTGAGCTGTACAGAGACCTTCGCATACTGTAGAAGCAAAAGAAAGGTCAGAGCTGGGAGGAGGGAGCTTCTGTCAGGTGGACATCACAAGAAAACAGTTTCCCAAAAGAGTTTGCCATGAGCACTGCCATGAGTTACTGCTAGCGTAGGTTGTCTAGTGAGTGCCGAACTAGCCAGGGATATAAAGCAAGATCTTGTCTCAAAAATACCACACAAATAATAAATAAGCAAACAAACAAGAGGCTCTGGCCTGTAATTATTTCATTTGACAGTGAAATCCCAAGGCTGTTGTGCTTCTGGGAGCAGTCCTGAGATTGCTGCCTCTCAGCCAAGAGCCACACACTGCAGATAAATGTGGCTAACTAGGGTACAGCCTGGCAGAAGACCTAGAAGGCCCAGCACTCAGCCTCTCTGAATGCTGCCTGGGGACTGGAGGGACAGGAAGGCTCATATAGATACAGAAGGTTGGTGCCACACAGAAAGTGCACCCAGGGAAATCCTGACCCCATCTGGTGGCCTGGAAGCCAAGCTGGCTGCAGAATCTCCACAACTAATCACTGACTCAGCTTCTGGTGGCCCAGCCCAAACCAGCCGGGCCAGGTATTTGATGACATTGAGGTTCTAATGACACCATCAGCTGACTGCATTGGACCTTGGGTCAGAGATGAGCAAACGCAGAAGCACAGAAGCGATAAAACACAGTGAGGCTCTGTGGTGATTAGGCCGGGGTGATAAGATAAAATGGGTGTGTCTCTCCCTTGGAGGAGGATGACCTTGTATGGTGCAATCTTGGGCAACCTCCACGTTCTCCACAGGTACTGGGTATGGCTGCCTTGGGCCAGGCTCATGTTTGCTAATGTGGACCATGGATCCCCTTCTCAGGAGAGAGTATCCAGGTTTCTTGGGAGTAGCATCTCTCAGGTATTCCTGTAGACTGTGCTAGTAATCTTTCCACCAGCAGGTAAAGTATCTGCCAGGTACAGAAAAAAAAAAAAAAAGTCTTACAAGATGAAGTCACCTGGGGCCAAAGGTTATGTAGGTTAGTTAGTGTACATCAGGGCTCAAGTAACACGCAGGATCATTGGAGAGCAATGGCAGTGCTATATCCCAGGCAGATGCCACTGCTGCTCCCTACCACCAGGGGCCAGACTCAGAGACAGCACAGCTTCAGCTTTGGGGAGACAACAGGGTGCTGTTGTTAAGAAGTAGGAATAAGAGATAAAGGTCTAACTTTGCCTGGCACCATTTTTGAAAATTCTTTCTCCTTCGTGTGTGTAATTTTGGGACCTGTCAAACATCAAGTGTCCATTCTGCAATGGACTTACATCTGGGTTGTCTATTCTAGTCTGTTCATCTGTCAGTCCTGTGCTGTATTTATTGCTGTGGCTCTATAGCATGATTGGAGGTGAGCACGGTAATGTCTCCGGCATTACTCCTTTCACTTGAGGTTGCTTTGGCCATTCAGATTCTTCGTTTCCATGTGACTTTCAAGGTTGTGTTTGCTCTTTCTGGGAAACATGGAGGCAAAGAGGGTTCACATTATTATACAATGCTTTTGGTAGGATGGTTGTTTTTATAGTAATATTCTACCAGTCCATGGGCCGGGGAAGTCATTCCATCTTCTAGGGTCTTCTTCAATTTCTTTCCTCAGAGTTTTCAAGTTTCGTGTTACCTCCTTGGATCAGTTCACTCCAAGGGTTTCATTTCTTTTGGGGAGTCTACTGTAAACAGAACTGCCTTCCCGGTTTCTTCCTCAGTGTTCACCATCAGTGTGTAGCAAGGCTACTGATCCCGCAACCTGGCTGAAAGTGCTAGTCAGTTTCTAGCGGTTTTCTGGTCCAATCTGTAGGGTCTCACTTGAAGTATCACATCTACAAACAGGGTTTTCTGTCTATGGCCCTTTATTTCCCTCTCTTGTCTTACTGCTCCAAGACCCTGAGCACCTCATTGGATTATAATGGGGAGGGTGGGCATCCCTATCTTGCTCCTGGTTTAACAGGATTGCTTTGAGTTTTTCTCTGTTTAGCATAATGGCTATCTGTATGTTGCCTCCCACCTAGTGTCTCTAGGACTTTTTATCACGAAGGGATGTTGCATTTGTCAAAGGCCTTTTCTGCACCTACTGAGAAGATCATGTGATTTCCTTTTCTTAAAGTCCACTTACATAAATCATATTACATTTATTGGTCCTCATATGTTGAACTATCTCTGCATCTCTGGGAATAACCCATTGTAATCACTGTGAATGATCATTTTGAAGTGAGCCTATATTCAGTTTGCAAGTATTTTGTTGAGAATTTGTATGTCTGTGTTAAAGAGGGATACTGGTCTGTAGTTGTTTCTTTGTTAATGTTTTTTGTTTGTCAGAGCAGCATTGGCAGAGTTTATTACAAAGGCAGGCAGTACCAGCTGGGTCCAAAATAAGTTTCCCTACCCATTGACAGCAGAATTATATTTTGAAGGTTTCTTGTGAGAGAGTGGGGAGTGAGAAGCAGTGTGCTATGAGGAAGTGGACCCAAGGTCCACTGACATCACCTAACCAGACAAAGAGACACTGTTTTCTCATAGTGCTGAAGCAGGTGTGCGAGAAGTCCCAAGGCCATTCCTGAATCCGGGAACATAGAAAGACAATAGACTAGTTAGTAAATGATGCATCCTCGGCCACTGGTGCTGCCTCCTGTAGCCCTTCTCCATTTAGGGTTTGGTTCTGGAAGGGCCTGTTCCCAGGAAGCTGGGAGGAGGACGGGCTCTGCTTACTGGAGATGACAAATGTCTTGCAGAAAGAAGCTGTTCTGAAGGCTCCAAGCCCAAGAAACACTTGGCACCTTCTTGAATCTGGGGCTCAAGGCCTGTGTGATTCACATAGCTGGTCACATGGTTTGTCTTCCACCTTCCAGTTGGAGAAGCATGTGGTTGGCACAACAGTTATGGCTCAGGGCAGTGGTGTGGGTGGCCTGATTGATCTGGTGTGAACCGACCCTCTTGTCACAGTCTAATTGTAAAGAGAGGTCTCCAGCTGACAGTGCTATTTGGGGAGGTAATGGAGGCTGGTAGAAGCTGTGGGAGTGGGGACCAGTGGGAAGAGATATATCATTGGGGTTGTGAAAGGTGTAGCTGCAGGGGTTCTCTTCTCTCTGCTCACTGGCCGTCACATGGGGAGCAGCCTCTCCTGCCACATGTTCTGTTGTGCCCAAATTCTGAACCCCAAAATCACCAAGAGACCCGTTCGGATGCAAAAGCAAAGAGTCTTTTATTATTAACCAGTTAACTGTCTTAACTCAGGCCCTTCATCATCACAGCAGGTGGAGTGAGAAGGACCCAAAGGGGCTGCAAGGTGGGGAATTTATTGGGGTGTACAAGGGGAGTGTCTAGGGGTACGCAGCAGTCTCAGGATTGGTTCGCTTCCCGGTTTGGGCAATCTGTCCTGTGCTGATTGGTCAACTGGTTGTTATGGCCCATAGGCCCTCCCAGGATGGCCACTTTTACCATAAAGCATGTCCAGAGCCTGCCAGCTAACTTCTGATTGGTTCCTTGCCAGGTGGAGGGTATTTGACCTCCTAGTGACTGGGAGGTCGGGCAAGGTCAGGAAGCTCAGAACATCTTGCTGGGTCTTTTCTGCAGCCTGTCATGGCTGTTAAAGCAGGGGCTGGGAGAGGGGCTGGCCCCTACAGTTCTTGCCACCACAATGGTCTGTCTGGTCACTGCAAGCCCATCTCAGAGGGGCAAAGGAACCGTGGCAGAGGCCTCTGGAACCAGAGTTCTTCCTCCTTTTAAGTCATTTTTCTCAGGTTCTTGTCAGTAACATCTTAGAAACAACCCTTGGAGAGAGGAGAACCAACCGAGGGACTCAGCGTTAAATGCCACCATCTTGACCATTGGCTATGGGAATTTCCCAAACAGCAACAACCGTTACCAAGACAACCACATAGTCATCACTGTGCTCTCTGGGTAGCTGTCATCATGCGTGAGGCTGTGTTCTCCTCACAATTGCATGTACCAGGGTCTTCCATAGCCTTGCCAAACACATACATTTGGTCTGTGTAGTAGCTGGCCCAGGATCTCTGAGCTGAAGAAACTGAGGCAGCTGGGAGATGTGTCCCGCTTGTGTCATGTGGTTGGTGAGGAGCAGGGGTGTGACAGGGCAGGGCTCTGACTCCAGCCCCCTTCATCAGTTGGAAGGCTGTTTCTCTGGGACTTACCATGGCTTCCTCTGTGCTGGAGCCTCCTCTACTCTCCGTCCCCCTCCCTTATCTCTGGAACACAGGTTAAATGCAAAGGAAAAGGGCCTTCACCACAGCCAAGATTCCTATCTGGCTTGGAACATGGGCCACTGCTAGGTTTCCTCTGGAGTTCCTGGCCTGAAAAGGCCTTGCCTGCAGCTGCCCTGGCCCCACAGCGGAAGCCAGTGTAGACGAGATAAGGGAAGGCTGAGGGCCTGGGGCCACTTCTCTACCAGATGTTAGGACACACCTCTTGTGCTTTCTGACAGGGGGCCTGCAGAAAGGGCTTCCCAGCTAGATTCCTTTCCCAGGGACACCACAAAGTCACCACAAACCAAGCAGTAATTCTGATGTCCTTAATGCACAGAAAAATCCATTCCCTCTCAGCTGTGGAGGCAAGAAGTCTAGATTCAGCATGGGGGTGGGGCAGTAAAACTCAAGAGAGGACCCTTCCCACCTCTCCCAGCTGCTGGTTATCACTATACCCTGCTGGCAGCCACACCGCCCGCCCAGCCCTTTGAATCCCCTTCCTGTCATGGCTTCTCTTGCTCTCCTTTTCACTCATTGAACTTAGGGACCACCCTAATCCAACATGCCATCCTTCCAGACAGGGTCACATTCGTAGGCTGTGTGAGAACAGGAACTTGAGTGTGCATTATTCGGTCCATCTAGAAACTTCCTGCGACTGTCTTCCCTGAACACATAACCTTAAAACAAGAAAGCTTGTTGTACATCTCAGAGGATGGGGGTGACAGGAAGGGGCCATTGACCTGGGAAGCTGGGCCTGAGACCCCACACCTCCTCCTGCCTTCCTTTCCTGGCAAACCTCTAATTCTTCCCCAGGCCAGGAGCTCAAGACCCCTCCATTCATGTAGAAGAGACCACCTTCCACAGCCACAGAAATCTCACTGTGGTTGGCCACACAGATGACCTAAACTCATTTCCATTCATTCATTCAAATGTCACACAGTACCCTAAAGCTTTTGAAGGCTGTGAACCGGGGTGTGAACTAGGGTGGGATGGGACACAACACATCAGACTTGGTCTGTACATAGAGAGCAGCCTGTGATGCTTGCTGAGGTCCACTGGGCACTTCCCACCCCAATCCCCAGGAATTCCCTTCTGGAAGATGGAATAGCAGGTAGCTCTCCCAAAGTTGCATGACTCCTACAGAGGCCTAGGAGGCCTGCAGTGGGAAGAGGGGCATGCGGGGGCGGGGGGGGTAGTCCTGGCTGGGCCTCTAGGTTATGACACCTGGGACAAGGCCACTGGTCACTGGGAAATGGAGGAAGATGGGAGGAGATGATGCAGCTTGTGGACGATGTGGTACAAAGCCACACACCAGCCTGCCCGCTGGCCCCTATTCATAAAGCTTCCCCAGAGCCTTGCCCCAGACAGGAAACAGCCTGAGGGCAGATAACAGGCACCAGGCAGGAAGCCCCGCCCACAGAGAGGGCAGCAGGTGCCTGGAAGGAGCCCACTCCTTGGTCTGGATTTACAGAGAGTGAAGCATGGAAGGCCCTGTTTCTCTACTCCCTCTAGTCGAACAGCAGCCCCCATCTCTCCAGCTCACACCCTCGGCCATGAGCTTTGCCTCCTTATTCCCTCGTAGCTCCCAAGGAGCCTACCGTCCCTCAGCAAAATGACACCCAGAGGATAAAGAATTCTTTTCCAAAGCAAGCAGTGCACCGTCCCCATGGTCACTCTCGCCTCCTTCTGCCCTGAAAATATCCCTTTATTTAGCCGGCACTAAATTTAGCTCTTGCCAACAGAATAGAATGTCAGGAAAGCTCAGCCACGTCCTGCAGCCTCCCACCCCATGCCATCCTGCTCCCACCATTCCCTGCCAGCCGAGAGGCCTGCCAACCTACTGCACCCATGAGCAGCAGAGGACAACCATTGAGAGCCTGGTGTTGGGCACCTTGTGTGGAGCCCCAAGCTCCTCACTATGCAATGACCTCCTCAAAGCTCTCAGGGTCCAGCGTCTGCATATTAGAATAATGTTTCTTAGACGGGCTGCGTTCCATTGCTGGATATTTTCTGGTTAGGGGGAGCTGGTGTCATTTTATAATTTCATCTCTATGAAAATTATTCTACCTCCGTGTTCACAGTTGGGAGACAGTTTCATAGAACAAGAGTAACCTCATGAGAGTGATGCCTCAGCTGGTAATGTGCTTGACAATCAACCATAAGCACTGGTGTAACAGTTGGGTGGAGCCTGCTCATTGCCCCTGTGCTAGAGACCAGCAGACCCCTGAGGTTCTCTGTCCAGCCAGCCAGCCCAGCCCCATCCACAAGCCCCAGGTGCCCAGTTTCAAAAAGCAAGGTGGTTTCACAGAAGGACAGACACCCCAGTTGGCCTCTGGCCACCACATTCGTGCAAACACACAAAAAAAAGACTAATTTAGGGTTTTAGAATTGAGAACAAACCTATCATTTCCCACCCCTTAAGTCTGACGTACTCGTCATTCAGTGTTGGAGGGACACGGTGTTGGAATCTAACCTAGAGTCTGCCCAGCTGTGTCACCGGTACCTCCCCTGGCAACCGTCACAAGGACAAACTCCTGGACCTAGTCCAAACTTCCTGAGTCATACACTACAAGCTACAGTCCAGCAAGCTTCCCAGGAACGAGAACTCAACTGAGGCCCACACCCCCTGCAGGAGGCTAACCTTCAGCTGACGACACTGGAACCCAGAAAACTTACCGTGCCACACATTGTTCTCTGAATGTAGGACAATTCCTGCACACATTTCACTTTGGAATGGGTTCCTTTGGCCAATCAGATAACACCTTGAATGCCAGAAGGTGGTTACATACCAAAGTTGCTTCTGTGTGATGTCAGAACTGCTGTCCCCTAGAGCTGATGCCATTCGCTAAACACCAGGCACGGTACAGGTCTATTTCATCCTCCCAGCCACCTCTGAGATTGGAAAATAACAAACAAGCCAAAACCCTGCCATTAACTTCATTTTACAGATGCCAAAATTAAAGCCCAGAGAAGTGAGGCAACTCAGGCAAAGCCACAAACCAGTTAGGGCCAGACTTAGGGCCATAGCTTTCATTCTCTGTGTCCCCAGACATCAAGGTGGAAGAAGGATCCTTACCTGGGACAGTAGCTGAATGAGCACTGGGTGCAGGGTACACCAGGGCAGCCCAGACCCATCCCTTCACCTCACACATAGGACACTGGGCTGAGAGGAAGGCTTTGAGGCAAAAGCCACAGGTTGTGAGGGCAGGTAGAGGGGACCAGGTTTGGGGGAGGGGACCACACCCTCTTTCCATGACAAAAGCTTTCCCAGCTCCATGTGAGAACTAGAGGCCTGAGCTCCTGTGACCCTAAGAACATCAGTCTTCCATTCATTTAGACCTCAGCAGATCTCTCCAGCAGCAGCAGGGGCAGCAGGAAGCAGCTGGTCCCATCTGCCCAACCCATCCAGGGAAGCCACCCAGTCCCCACTCAGCATCTCAGGGTCACCACTAAAGCAGCCACAGCCAGGTTCTGTCTCCTATCAAGCCTGAATGTCAGGTTGTCCCAGCAAAAGAAAAAAAAAACAAACAACAAAAAAAAAAAACTTATTTCTTTTCTTCTTTCCCTTATCCTGCAATCGGTATGGGGTACTGTCTGTCCCCACCCCACTCTTGGTATGTCTTCTGTTTTTACACTTTGTTCTTCTAGAATCTCCAAATACATATCATGGCTACCCCCCAGCCCCCCACCCCCGGGCACCTGGAGTATATTATGCTAGTCCACCATGATCCTGGCCAAGTACGTTTTTCCCATTTTCCCCCAGTGGAATGAGCCTTTACATGACTTGCCTCGTCTCTGCAGCCACCTTGCCCTCTTGACTAATCGCATCTTCATTTGATGACAATGAGCTGTCACAGGGAATCAAGCCCCTTGGCCCCCTGACAGAGTCATCACATTGTGCAAGGCCTCCATACAAAGCCATGGACGGTCATTCTCTTACCCCCAGAGGCCTGGGGAGGCAAGACTTGTCACTGACACATCTCACTGGGTACCTTCAGTGGCCGCTGCTTGAAACACAGAATTAAGGGGGTCTGTCATCCTCCGTGGCAACCAAGAGCTGTCTACCACCAGGAAAATGTGCCCATTTTCCACACACTAGTAACCCGGACATCTTAAGAGTTAGGGACCTAACCAGGGCATGGAGGTGCAAGCGTCTTGCTTCGGATTGCATGAGAAATGCCTCCATAGGCTCATGTGTCTGAACACTTGGTCACTTGTTCATGGCACTGTTCGGGGAGGTCGTAGAACTTTTCAGAAGTGGAGCTTAGCTGGCGGAAGTAGTCACTGGGGGCGGGCCTTAAGGTTTTAAAGCTGGGCCCCATGGACTGTATCCCCCAATAAGGTTAAATTTTAAAGATACAAACAGACATTCTGGAATGATCTGACTGAATCCCTCCTATGGGTTGTCTAAGTCCTAAGAGCATACCCTCCCACACTGGAGATGCTACACTAGTTCTAAGAAATGAGGGGAGAAAATCATACAACATTTAAGATTTCTATCGGTCCACTGTTCCCAGGGAGCAATGGTAAAATGAGGACAGGCCAGTGTCTTCAGTCAAAGCTTGTCATGAACATCAGTGCTTCCGTATCTGAGGAGGAGCCTGGGAGAGAGTTCAGCTGATGAAGTGTTTCCCTTGCAGACATGAGGACTTGCCTTTGGATCCTCAGAGCCACAGAAAAGCCAGGCATGGTCTCACATACCTGTAACCCTAGCCTTTGGGGAGTCTGGTGAAGACAGGCAGGTCTCTCATGCTCTCTGGCTAGCGCTAGCCTATTGGTGAGCTCTGGGTTCAGAGAGAGACGCTGCCCAAAAGTTAAGAGGGAAAACAATTGAGGATGACATCCAATGCCAACCTCTGACCTTCACATGCACATATGTGTACCCATGTGCACACATGTACACACAGGCGCGCGCGCGTGTGCGCGCGTGCGCGCACACACACACACACACACACACACACACACACACACAGAAGGTGGGGTGTAAGGCTGTACTCAGATAGCCAGGAGCACTTTGGTTTGCTCATTACCAGTTAAACCTGTACTGTAGGGACAAAGGGTCAAGCATTATCTTTTTTTGGTTTGGTTTGGTTTGGTTTTTTGAGACAGGTTTTCTCTGTGTAGCTTTGGAGCCTATCCTGGCACTCGCTCTGGAGACCAGGCTGGCCTCAAACTCACAGAGATCCACCTGCCTCTGCCTCCCAAGTGCTGGGATTAAAGGTGTATGCCACCAACGCCCAGCTTCAACCATTATCTTAAGGTTTGAAATGATTCTAATTTCCCCCCAAAATCTGGCCTCAGATTCATGGGTAATCACAGCCTAAGAAGAGATCCTTAGTGGACACAGTGGAAAGTAATTATGAGACGTACTCTCATTGATGCCTACTTTCCGTGGGTCCTGAGTCCCAGTCCATGGCTGCATCAGTTGCCTCAATTTAGATTTAAATTGTGTCCCTAAACAAACTCAGAATTGACTCCAGACTGACCTGACCCTTCCTCTAGCAGCTCATTGTCCCTCCCACCACATAAAGAGGGGTAGGTCCACAGACGCTACATCCCAGGGGCCAAGGTTGTTAGGAAGAGGCCATATGCAGGACAAGGAGACCAGGAGAATTCTGGGAAAGGTACACAGAGGAAGACCTTGAACAGACACCATGTAAGGACTGGGAAGAAAGGATGCACCAGGCATTCTTTGGTAAGATAAGACCACATGGAGCTACATAGATTAATAGAAATGAGTTAATAATTAAGACAGAGCTAGCCAATATGAAATCCTAGCCATCGGCCAACAGTTTTTCTTTCTTTTTTTTTCTTTTTTCCTTTTTTCTTTCTTTCTTTTTTTTTTTTTAAGCAGAGGCACATGGCCATCACGGCCTCCCCTTCAAGAATCTGGTATTTCTGATAGTCTATAGACCACATGTTGGATGTTCTAGGAAGCAGCAACAAGCCTTAAGAATTCCCATGAAAGACCAGAGCAGAGGACCTCACTCCTTCCTGTACAGTGACCCCATGACCTGGACTTCCCAAGAGTGAACCCACAGCAAACACTCTGTCCCTTTACCCTCTATGTAACTACTCCCATAGACCAAAACAGAGCTGTCAAGCCACGTGTGCTGGCACTGTGGAGAGGATCCCTCTCCACACAGATGTTACAGACGTCTCTCCAAACCACATACAGCATGTGTGTATGCAGGTCATCTGTTACATGCTCTGGGCTGCCTTTTCCTCCTAACTCTACAGAGTGGAGGGTCTGATTAATCACATCTGAAATTGTCCCAAGACCTAGAGGCAGGCCCTGTGCCCCTTACAGAAACTCCCAATGAACTAGTCTCGCTTTGTCCTCTGAAAGGCCTGGATGGAAATCTTGGTGAACTATCTATTAATCTAGATACGAGTCAGGAAGATAGACTGACAGAAATTCCCTTCCTCCTTCCTTGTCCAAGTGTGTTGCCCCTCCGGGCCCATGTGATCGGCCATCAGCAATGATTGATTACACAGCAGCCCCCAGGAGACTGACAAATCTTGGCTCATCTTTGGACCCCAGATAAGTTATTCATAGAGTGATAATTACCCAGAATGAACAAATTATAATAATTAAGCTCAGTGTCACAAAGCATTTGAGTTAGGTAGGAAATCCTTCACCGTGAATTGCAAGACCTTGTCTAAATATTAATTAACGGCCACACCGGCCACCTGAGCTAAGGCAGGTCCTCCCAACTCACAGATGAGGAAACCTACAGCACAGAGTGGTACATTTGCTCTGTGTCCAAAGGAGAACCTGGATGTTTTAACACAGTGTCGGTGGATTCAGTAGACAGCTTAGCTCTCCAAAGAGAGGGTGAGTGGCAACTGAAATTCAGGGGGAGATTCTGCCGTGGGATCTTACATAAACACAAGAGGGACATGTAGTATGGGCAGGGTGGTCTTTGAGACGTGTTTGTAAAGGCGAGGATCTCTGTGCCTGTCAGTGTGTATCCATGCATTTATACTAGATGCCAGTGACTTTCCAAGAGTTATCAGTTCCTGGCAGTATTCAAAATGATCTTTGGTTTTTGTTTTTTTTTTTCCTTACTCTTCTCTGTCATTTCCAGACTTTTCTACAAACAACACTTAGTTTATATGTATGTTAGAAGATACACTTATAATAAAGGTATCTATAATTTTAACAATGAAGATCACAGCACATCTTTCCTAGCCCCCACGTTTCTTTGGCCTTTATTTGCCCAGTAGGGGGTTCACTCTTCAACCCTCTGCTCCCTGGCTTGAGAGGTTGAACTGCCTGTACATGGTTTGTGTTCTGTATGTGACACGTGCTCTGGCTTCAGTATGTATCCCATATGTGATATGTGTTGGGTGTACAGTAAATCTCCTGTCTGTAGGGTGTCCCATATGTGCAATGTGTCCTGTATGTGCAATGTGTCCTATGTGTGCTATGTAGTGTGTCCTGTGTATGCAGTGTGTCCTATGTGTTCTATTCAGTGTGTCATGTATGTGCAGTGTATCCTGTGTGTGCAGTGTGTCCTGTGTGTGCAGTGTGTCCTGTGTGTGCAGTGTGTCCTGTGTGTGCAGTGTGTCCTATGTGTTCTATGCAGTGTGTCCTGTGTGTACAGTGTGTCCTGTGTGTACAGTGTGTCCTGTGTGTGCAGTGTGTCCTGTGTGTGCAGTGTGTCCTATGTGTTCTATGCAGTGTGTCCTGTGTGTACAGTGTATCCTGTGTGTACAGTGTGTCCTGTGTGTGCATGTGTCCTGTGTGCAGTGTGTCCTGTGTGTGCAGTGTGTCCTGTGTGTGCAGTGTGTCCTGTGTGTGCAGTGTGTCCTGTGTGTGCAGTGTGTCCTATGTGTTCTATGCAGTGTGTCCTGTGTGTACAGTGTATCCTGTGTGTACAGTGTGTCCTGTGTGTGCAATGTGTCCTGTGTGCAGTGTGTCCTGTGTGTGCAGTGTGTCCTGTGTGTGCAGTGTGTCCTGTGTATGCAGTGTGTCCTGTGTGTGCAGTGTGTTCTGTGTGTACACTGTATCCTGTGTATATAGTGTGTCCTGTGTGTGCAGTGTGTCCTGTGTATATAGTGTGTCCTGTATGTGCAGTGTATCCTGTGTGTGCAGTGTATCCTGTGTGTTCTATGCAGTGTGTCCTGTGTGTACAGTATATCCTGTGTGTACAGTGTGTCCTGTGTGTGCAGTGTGTCCTGTGTGCAGTGTGTCCTGTGTGTGCAGTGTGTCCTGTGTGTACAGTGTATCCTGTGTGTGCAGTGTGTCCTGTGTATGCAGTGTGTCCTGTATGTGCAGTGTATCCTGTGTGTACAGTGTATCCTGTGTGTTCTATGCAGTGTGTCCTGTATGTGCAGTGTATCCTGTGTGTGCAGTGTGTCCTATGTGTTCTATGCAGTGTGTCCTGTGTGTGCAGTGTGTCCTGTGTGTGCAGTGTGTCCTGTGTGTGCAGTGTGTTCTGTGTGTACAGTGTGTCCTGTGTGTACAGTGTGTCCTGTGTGTGCAGTGTGTCCTGTGTGTGCAGTGTGTCCTGTGTGTGCAGTGTGTCCTGTGTGTGCAGTGTGTCCTGTGTGTGCAGTGTGTTCTGTGTGTACAGTGTGTCCTGTGTGTGCAGTGTGTCCTGTGTGTGCAGTGTGTCCTGTGTGTGCAGTGTGTCCTGTGTGTGCAGTGTGTCCTGTGTGTGCAGTGTATCCTGGGTGTGCAGTGTATCCTGTGTGTACAGTGCAGTGTATCCTGTGTGTACAGTGCAGTGTGTCCTGTGTGTGTAGTGTGTCCTGTGTGTGCAGTGTGTCACATATGTGCAGTGTGTCCTGTGTCCTATGTGCAGTACGCATATACAAACATGTGTCCATAAGAACTTATTGTATGTAGTTTGTGTCCTATGTATGATATGTACACTCTACATATGGTATGTGCCCTGTGTGACATATATGCTGTGTTCAGTCTGTACCCAGTGTGTGCAGTATACATACACACAGGCACCTATAATATCTCATTGTGTGTAGTGTGCACCCTTTGTGGAGTTCATGTGTCCTGCATGCGGTACATTCCCTGTGTGACATATGTGTTATGTGCCAAGTGCCTCCCTCTTAACATACCTGGCTGTCTGGGGACCAGGGAGAGAGAAGGGGGAGCCCCAACATCAAAGGCATCACCATTGCCTAGTGACATCCTGCCTCAATAGCTAGAGGTGTCACCCAGACATTGCCTCCCTCCTCCTGCCTCCAGCTGCAGGCTGAAGTTTTGCACCTTCCTGCAAACACGCCTCCTGCTCACTCTGTAACAGTAACACACTGCAATAGAGCACTGGATATGGGGCCAAATGAAGCCCCTCACAGACAATATGGAAGGGCATTTTTTCACCATCAAAACCCACCCATCGCCCTAAAAGAAAAGATACATCCCTTTTGATCAGCTTTGGGTCTGCCCCCAGATGCTCAGCACATGGCCCGGGAGCTGAATGGCCCTGCATGACACAGCCGCTCTAAGCTCAGGCTGACCCTTAGCAGGCTGGGGTGCACTGGGGGAGTCCTTGACGTGCCTTTTCCAAGAGGATTTGCTTTGATTTGTTTTTGGCTTTTGCCTCTGAAGAGAAATCCAGGTGAGTCCAGTGTCCCCCTGTGGATACAGGAGTCTCAGCCCTGGGCTTGCAGAGCTGAAGCCCTGGGTTACAAAGAGCCTTATACAGAAGACTTGTCTTCCAGTGCTGTCCACTAACTGTCATGGGAAGGGCAGTTCTCCCAGGATGTAAAAGGGAGCTGGGGACTAGGGGAGGCTGGGCATGTGGGGGAGGGGACGGATCAAAGTGGTGACAGCCCCCAATGGACCTGCCCAGAGGAGAGTGGCATTCAAAGCTGTGAGATCCCTCAACAGCCTCCAGCAGGTCTGGGTTCTCACAGTAGCAGAGCACTCCCAAAGCCAGGTGCTCAGGAATTAAGCTACAAAGAGAGGGAGGGAGGGGAGAGGGATAGGCCTGAGGACCCGAAGGGGCTACACCCCTCAGCTGCACCAGCCCCGCCTACAAGACTCCCTGACACCCTCTAAGTCTCTTGTATTTCTCCTCAGCTGCCTCCTCTTCTGGGGGAGAAAACACCATCTGCACACCTGCAGCCCCGTGGGTGGCCTCTCACCTCTGGAGGGAAAGTGAAGGCAGCTGGATGGTGGAGAGGAACTGGGCAGTGACCGCTGTGGCCACCATTTGCCCAGCCTAAGTAGAGCACAGGATATACCCTGAGCCTTCAGTGGGCCCTCACTTCTCCAAGATGGCTCCCTCTTCAGCTATACGACCCACCGTCTCAACACCAATAACCTCCCCCAGGACCTCCTGGACTCCACCACCAGCCTCCAGTGGGGATCCCATGTGATCCTCTGAATATTCCCCCCTACACAGCCTTTGGAGCCATGACCTGGGAAAGACCCTGACCTACTCAGGAAGCCACTGCCTAGAACAGCGTGTTGACCCTGCCAGGGGGGAGGTTAGCTTTAATCGGGACTTCCATTATTTTATCAGACCCACCTCATGATACATGCTTAATTTGATAACGTCTGCAAAGACCCCATTCCCAAACAAAGCCCAGGTCCCAGGTCCCAGGTCCCAGGTCCCAGCAGACAGAACTTGGCCTTCTCCTTCAGGGACACAATTCTATACTGAACAGAGTACTAATAATACCTATGCCCAAAGAGAAAATTCCATAGCACAAAAATGGTTATAATAGATGCATTATTACTCAAACAACCTGGAAGTACACTGTGTGAGAATTTTCTGTTAGACAATTAAACAGTCATGAAAAATGACTATGAAGTCTGGGGACAGAGCCCAGCTGGTTTCAGGAGACCCTGAGTTTGATCCCCGATGCCATAGTAATCTTTAGCCCTTAGGATGTGGAGGCAGGAGCATCAGAAGCTCAAGGTCACCCTTGGTTGTGTAGCAAATTTGAGGCCAGCCTGGGCCACATGAGATGCTATTAAAAAAAAAAAAAAAAAAAAAAAAAAACAGAAAACAAATAACAAACAAAAAACTAGAGAGAAACTATTGGCAAGATGACAAAATTCTTCTAACCATGACAAATGACAGCAACAACTGTATTCTGACAGGAATCACGAGTAGTAAGGTTAGGGCAGAGGGGAAAATGGTCTTTGGATGTCATTTTAATATATTTGTAAATTAAAACGAAGGAGAAATGAAGATTGTCTCCACCTTCTCTACCACTCACCCTCTCTGAGATTTGGGGGTCGTTTAGCCCCTGCAAACCTCAGTTTTTTTACAACAGAATGAGGGTCATTGGGGGCTTGTAGGGCTGAAACAGCCCAAGTAAAGGATGCCCCTGGAGATGACCACATGCCAGGAATGAACCCTCTGCCATCCTCGTCGTTAGAGGACAAGGATGTTTGTCATTGTCTTTTTAAACATCTGGGGAAGATGAGGAGTGAAGAGATGACAATCACACAGAATCAGTGTGAGTTCAACTCACAGACTTGGGTGCCACAAGAAGAAACTTCCAGAAGTTGTATTCAACATCCACTGAAAGTGACTCAACTTCATGTCTTCAGTGTCTCCAAGAACTCAAAGAGCTGTGCGCTACTGGTACAGTCCCCTCACTTGCTAGGTGTGGGACAGGAGAGCTACAGGCACACACTCAGTCCCTTCCTCAGAGGGACTCATTCACTCACTTGGACAGTGACTTAGGAGGTGCAGGGACAGAGATCCCTGGGAGAGAGACTACCAGCCCCCAGAGATAGTCGTGTGTGTGTGTGTGTGTGTGTGTGTGTGTGTGTGTGTGTGTGTGTGTGTGTGTGTGTGTGATATCAACAGGGTGATCTCCCAGATGAGAAAACAAGACACATCAAGGCCAAATGCAGAGCTAGACCATCTCTCTAATGAGGGGACATTTTCTTCACAAAATTCCAGGCTCTGGCGAATTAGCCCCTTTGCTAGCCAGAAACAGACAGGAGGCACCATCAAGGCACTCTGTCTACAACAGAATCAGTTCCATTCTTCTCATGACAGAGGTTGTTTTTACTCTCCAACGACATTTAGCACAGGGTCCCACGTAGTTTTCCCAGCAAACAGAAGTTCCCCTGAGGAGACTTTCCTGGCAGAAGTGGTCATTCCTGCTTATTTCCTGGCTAGGCCCATTGTTATGCCTCTCTGAGGTCAAAGGCCACAACTCACAGAGGAAAGTTACACTCACACCCCTATCCGGGTGCGTGCAGAACACCCTCCTCTCTGTAGACATCACTTATCGTCCCATTCTTGTTACAAAGAAAGCATGCCAGGGCAAACCAGGGGAGGTTCTGGGGACAGGGACATCCAATAGAGTTCACTCACAATGACCATCACGTAGCTCCTAGGATCATACTCAGTAGTGACCCAGAAAGACCCACAGCAAGGGAGGACACACCACACCACACACACACACACACACACACACACACACACACACAAATCCACTATACACACCACACACATATACACCATACACATACACACCATGCACATACACACTATACACACACACACACACACACACACACACATCGTACCTATCACATACAGTCTGAACTGGCTGTTATCTTATCTCTCCCATCAGTCCTGCCAAAGTCTACCTTCACCCCTCACCCATGCCCCAGGACCCTGGCAGCCCCCTTTCTGGTCACTGCTGTTACTGCTGTCCACATGGGGCTTAGAGGATCTCTTGACTGGGTGAACTGGGACCCCCACTGGTGAATGGGTGTGTACTGTGCCATTTCCCCAGTCTGTGGACTGCTACTTGACCACAGAAGAATGGAGCGGGGACGGGTACTAGCATTTGAACAAAGCCTATATGTGGTGTGACTCAGTTCATATAAAACACACATCATAGGCAGCCACAGAGACAGTTTAGCGTATCACTTTCATCTGAATTTTTTGAAAGTCGGTGTCACATTGGGACATTATTTAGCCTGAAATCTGTCAGCCTCAGGCTCCCGAGCCCAATTGTTCCCTACAAAGGCATGCCAGGGTGGCCTTACTCCTGGCCACCACCTGTGGCTGTGGCTTTCCAGCCATGCTGACTTCCTTCCAACACTGTCGCAGGACCTTGCCATGTGTCTTTGTGGGAAGTGTCACCCCTGGCACGCTCATGGTTCACTCTCTCCACTTAGTCTCATCTCAGATGTCACCTCCTTTCCCCCTTCACCGTGGTGCACACATCTCCAGCAGCCCAGATCCACGGGAGCCACTGCAGAAGATGGTGGAGAAGGGTGCCCTCCTACCATCCCAACCCCCTCCCCCTCCCCCCTCCTCCCCTCCCTGAGCCTGAGCTCTGATGGAGGATGTCCTTCTGTATACTTGTTTCTCTTATTGGTTGATAAATAAACACTGATTGGCCAGGCAGAAAGCATAGGCAGGGCTTTGAGACCAGGGGAAGGTTGGGAAGAAGAAGGCAGAGAGGAGTAACAGGTCCCAACCCTTCTCTGGCAAGATAAGACCACGTGGAAATACTTAGATTAATAGAAATGGGTCAATAATTAAGAGAGAGCTAGCCAGTGAGAAGCCCTAGCTACTGGCCAACAGTTTTATAATTAATATGTCTCTGTGTGCTTATTTGAGGCTGAAGGGCAGCAGGACCTGGCAGGACAGACACCTCCTTCTTCAGAGCTCCATATTTAAGCTCTTGTATCTCTCATCTAGAACCAGAGTAACAGATCCTACAGGCCACACGGGGTCATTTCACAGCCACACACCTCAGAGGGAACAAAGCCACTCATGAGTGACCACGGATCACCACAGGGACAGATTAGTTCTCAGGAGCAGAAGACAACACGCCAACCTTGTCCTGGGGAAGCCACACAGCCTGCAACACCAAGACCTCCAGACTTCCTTTTCATTCTGGGTAAAGAACGTTGGCTAGGGCTTCGAGTTGGGCTTGTGACGGCATCAACTTTGGAAGGGGCTTAGCTGCAGTATGAGGCTTTTCTTCAGCTCTAGTTCCTTAGATGTCATGGAAATGTCTTAGAAAATGGGCATGTATTGGGAGGAGCCAGTCCCTCTTGGTATGCTGGCACACCAAGAATGGACATCCAAACACCTATGGTTGCTCCTCTTGTGATTGTTAAAATGCCTGACACAGGCAACTTAAGAAGGGAAGGGTTCATTGTGGGTCACAGTCTGAGGGCATTAGAGAGGGCATGGCAGCAGGAACCCAAAGCAGCTGGTCACAGTGGCTCTACTCAGGAAGCAGAGATGAACACTGGTGTTCAGCTCACTGTCAACTTTTTCGGCAGCCAGGGGCCCAGCCATGGAATGGCAACACCGTGTTTAGAATCTTCCTACCTCATCTAGTAAATCCCTCCCAGGCACACCCGGAGGTTAGTCTCTTCAATCATTTAGGTTATGTGAAGATGATAATCAAATAAACTACATACTACTGTTCATTGAGCCAACCAGTCATGACACCTCAGGCCCTCCTTCCACGAGAGCTCTCACCATGGCACTTGTGGCAGTGCAGCCTCCTGGCCTATGTGGGCAAACACGGGGCTCCTTTGCCCCAGGATCCTCAGTGGCATCTATAGCACAAAATGTCCATCCCAGGTAGGACCTGGGGAGCCACCGGCGGCCGACCTTTAGATCCCTTTGACTTCTCCAGCCTCAGTGTTGCTGACCTGTGTGTCAGGTCCTGCATCATTCCCTGTGACCTCAGCCTGCACCAGAAGTTGCTCCTAGGTCATCCAAGAGATCTTGGAAACCACACACGGTACATCCTTTTCTCATAGGCTCCCGCCATGAGTGGGCTGCAGTAGCCGTGCCCGGTGCTCACACCCTTCAGCTGTGACTTAGGAGGGCTGGTTCCTGGTATTACAGAGGAAGCCTTCCCTTCCCCGGGGCAAGGGCAGAGTTTTGTAAATCAAAGTTGGCTTTGTCACACTGCTATTGCTCTCATAGGCAGCATAGTTTCTTAAGTCAGTTCTTGGAAATAATTTCAAACTTACTGAAGAGCTGGCAAAGATAATGCGGGGATTTTTAAGAGAATAAATTTTTAAAATGCCTGGACCTTGCAAGTTTCAAGATTTGTTAGCCCAGCATAGTGACACAATTTTAAATTTATTTGTTTGTATTTGTGTACACACATACACATAGGTATAGTGCCCATAAAGGCCAGGAGAGGGTTCAAATTCCCCAAGCTGGAGGTATAGGTGTTTGTGAGCTTACTGGAGCTGGGAACTGAAGTCAGGTCCTTTGCAAGAGCAGTACTCACTCTTAACTGCTGAGCTGTCTCACAGGCTAACACAACACATATATGCATGAGCACACACATTCATACACACACTCTCACACACATGCACTCACACACATCATACACTCTCTTTCACACACACACACACACCACACACATACATACATACACATACACACACACACACACATATCACACAGTCACAAACACCACTCACACACACATACATTCATAAACACACACACACACAATTTTCCTGCACCATTTGGAAACAGGATGTAAACATTGTGGTACTTTTACACCTGACTATTTAAACAGTAATTTCCTAGTAGTGTACATAGTCCCTTACAGATCCATAGTCAATACATCAAAATTTAGAAACCTTCACAGGAATATAACTCTCTTGTCTGGCCTCTATATAGTTCATATTTCACATACATCTCTGAGTCCCATAGATTCCTCTTTCGTGTTTTTTCTTCTCTCACGAGATGTGGCTCAAGACCAGGCATCACACCTGGGTGTTCCTCTCTTTAGTCTCTTTCAATAACCCCTAAAGTAGCTCCCTTCTCCTCCTGCCTTTGGTGGTGTTTTGTAGAATGCGGGAGACTTCTTTTGAAAATGTCCCTCCATGTGGGCCTGACTTCTGTGTCCTGTGTAGAGTTATCCATGCATCATGGCTGGGTACTTCATGACAATGTTATGACCACCTTGGGCTGTCAAATCCGAGCCTCTCAGCCCAGATATCCTCTCCAACCATGCATCAGAGGGTTTTTCCCTGTCTGAGACTCACCTTTACAAACAAAGTATTAAATATCCTGCTCTTCTCTCTCTCTCTCTCTCTCTCTCTCTCTCTCTCTCTCTCTCTCTCTCTCCCTCTCTCTCTTCCCTCTCTCTCCCCCTCCCACTCTCCCCTCTCTCTCCCCCTCCCACTTTCCCCTCTCTCTCCCCCTCCCACTTTCCCCTCTCTTTCTCACACACACACACACATACACGATTTAGTGCCCATCTCTTCCTTAAACTAGTATCTACCATGATGATTAGAATATAATGATGTGACTATAAATTCGTTCCTGATGGAGCCTCCCTTGTGAATTAGTTTTTTAGTTTGTTGTCCTGTGGGCACAGCTTAGATGCTGGGGATGCTGTTTGGCTGTGTGCTCACAAATAATTCAGTGCCCTCAGGAGATGCTGAGCAGAGACTGTTCACTCGTAGTTCTACCTGCACTCTAACAAAGACAAAGACAAATGCCTTTCTCTACAAAAATCACTGAGAATAAAAAAAAAAAAGACATTAATTTTTTACTATTCCACATGGCTGGGAAGAAGCCTTAGTTGTAGGGAGAAAGCATGATTAGAGGTAGCGCTGACCATGCCCTCTTGGGGCTGGACACAGGTGTCCCCGACCACCCCCAGAGGGCGTGGTCAGAGTGATGTGAGAAAGGTTTAAGAGTTAGAGGGGGCACTCAGGGACCCCTTCTTCCCTTGCTGCATGCTGCCTGGCTAAGCTGTCTGTGTGAGTACTACTTCTTGATAAACTGCCCTTTATCAATCTATATCTGGCTCCATATTGGGTTCCGAAGTACTCTGTTGGTAAAGTGCTTGCCACACAAAGGTGACAACACGTCTTCAGCTCAGTCCCCAGAACACACGTAAAAAGCCTGGGTGTGGCCAGGTCACATAGACTATAATCCCAGCATTGGAGAGGCAGAGGCAGGTGGGTCCCTGGATACTTCTGGCCAGGCATTCTGCACAAGTTGGTGAGCTCCAGGCCAATGGGAAATGCTGTCCCCCAAAAAATAAGATGGTGGCACAAAAGACTGACACCGACCTCCAAAAGCACAATGTACATGTGCCCTACATGAGCACATACACACACACACACACACACACACACACACACACACACACACACACACACAGGCAAGTACAGACTTTATTCTATGAGGCTTGTATTCTAACAGAGAGACAGGGTGTTCCTGAACCTAAGGAGCACTGTTAAAATTTTAACAGAAAGAGACTTTTTTTAATCCAGAAACTACATGAGTAAGAAGTATGATCAGCATCATAGTAAAACTGTGTGAACCGTGTTGGAAGAAAGATTAAGAGGTGAGGTATAAGCACAGATCCTGTAAGTAGAAAGCGTGGGCGGATCCCGCCAGCTCTGCTTATGGAAACATCAGAGTATAGCAGAACAGAAAATGGAGACAGAGCATAGGCCAGGCCACCTTCCAGGTAGAAGACGGGATGCTGCTTGCCAGACAGACCATAGGTTAGCGGACGACCAGGCCCCACAGTGATGACAACCATAACCAAGCAGAACAGGTGATCTGTGTCACAATTGCATCCTCAACTACTTCTCAACCCTTCCAAGACTGGGGAAAGCCTGGAACAAAAGGTTGTAAAACACCAGCCCCTATTACAGGACGGCCCAGAGATCACATTCTAAACGGTATCCAGATGTTGTCTTTCAGAACACCACGAAAAAGGAATTATATAAATATAAGCCCAAGTGAGTTAAAAAGAAAAAAATCTATAACCAGAAGAGCCTACATGTTAATATGTATATACCGGCTTTATTCACCTTTGCCAAATTTGGAAATAACTGACGTGACCTTCAGCAGGTGAGCAGGTAAGTCGTCATACATGCAGACAAGTGGAACACCACACAGCCCTTAACCAAATAAAGTGCTGTCAACCATGGAAGAGGAGGATACTTAAGTGCATAGTGAGAGGCTGGTCTGAAAAGGCGTCACAGGGTTAGATTCTAGCCATGTGACGTCCTGGCGCTGTGAAGACAGCCTGCTAAACCCATCAGTGCTCACTACAGATTTATGGAGAGGGAATGGAGAGCAAGGAATGGCTACATGAAGCAGACAGGTTTTAAGGCAGTGAGACTACCTCAGACACTCTAAGAGCGTTGTGCGGGAACCAACAGAACCTCAGGACACAAAAGGCAAACCCCAGCGTGAACAGAGGGACTTGAGTTAGTAGGAACATGTTCACCTCATCCACTTTAAGAAAAATACCACATTCATGCAAGATGTTCGCAATAGAAAACTGGATGAGAGGGCAAGTATAGGCAGGGGCTGAGATTCTATTTCCTTTGTTGCTAATAATATTTTTTTAAATTGTATTTATGTGTATATGTGTTTGTGTCTGTGTGTGTATGTGAACGTATGTAACTTCAAGTGCCCGTGAAGTCCAGAAGAGAGCATCACATTGCCTGAAGCTGGGGTTACCAGCTTGTGAGCTGCCCAATGTAGGTCTGGGAATCAAACTCAGGTTCTTTGGCGAGCAGCAGGCACTGTTAAACACTAAACGATCTCTCCAGCCTGGGAAATTCTACTTCCAGTACATTTTTTTTTAAACCTGGCTAAGATAAATAAATAAAAACAATAAAGCCATTCATTTAAATATATTCTTATAGTACAGTACCATAAAACCCACCACTGTAAAGCCTGCCCTATCATTCAGGATTCATACAACACTGCTGCATTTGTTAAAAGAGCAAGATAAACATGGCCCTGCCGCCTACTCAATTCAGAGCTCACGCTGTGCGTGGCCCTGCAGAGGACGGTGCTTTGGAAATTTGGACTTCAGCAGTCAGAGCTGGCACATGTAGAGGCTATTCATCTTCAAACACACACTGAGTGGTCCAGAAAAATTATTTAATAAACAAAGCAAAATAAGCTACATTTTGGGGAGGGGGAGCTGGTCAAAAGCTTGAGATAAAACTCAAATCTACCAGCCAAGCTGTCCCTGTCCACCCCAACAAAGGCCAAAGCCTGAGACCGGCTATTCCTTGGTCACATCCTTCCCTGTGTCTGTGTCTCAGACACGCTTGAATATTGATGCATCTTCAGCTAAATCCAGAGAGGTAATCCTGTGGGCAAAGACTTCCAAAACTGCCAACTGCTTCCAACTGAGTAAGTGCTTGCCAGATATGTCCTTTGAAAGTTAAGCTTCCCCAAGAAAAATGGACTCTCTCCCAAGGAACTCTGCATAATACGATCAGTGTCCGGCTTCAGTGCACACTCAGCCATCACAACCATCTACAGTTGCTCATACAAAACCGCAGAACTTGTATTTGCCAACCGGGTCTCCCTGACTCCACAGCCAAGAGCGAGTTCCAGGAGATAACAAGCCGGTCGCCAGGGTGGTTTACAAAACCACCTTCTCAGCGCACAGACCACCTTTCTAGAAGAAGAGCCATAGGGTTCTTAGGGAACAAAATGCCATCCAAGAGCGGCAGGCTTCTTTGAAAATAACTCCAACCTGGCAGGTTTAACTTACTTTAAATAAGAGGGGAAAAAATCCTAATGCAAGTCCATCTGCATCACTGTGAGGTGAATTCAGAGCAGTTATATATTCCGGGGCCTGATGCAAACTGGAAACACAGTAACCCCTTTTCAGCAACAAAGATATCAAGTCTATGGAAATACCGTGTCAAGCCATGAGCTGGCCTTGCTGGGGACAGATTCCTTAGAGACCAAACTGCTGTAGCATCTGGGATGCAGCCGAGGGTGAGAGCCTTGGGCTGGCCCTTCTGTCTTAGCTTTGCTCAGACACAGGATGGATTTGGAGGCAGAGCAGCCATGCTTGAGAAAACAGAAGAGCATCACAGACTCTTCAAAACATGTGTTGTAGGTCAAACTAAGTTTTGTATATTTTCACACCATACATTTTGAAATATGCCTCTTCACAGTAACCAACCCCATTCTTGCTTTTTATACATCTCCAAAGACCATCCCCAAACTTGCTGGGTGTACATGGGCATGCTCTGTGTGTGTGTGTGTGTGTGTGTGTGTGTGTGTGTGTGTGTGTGAGAGAGAGAGAGAGAGAGAGAGAGAGAGAGAGAGAGAGAGAGAGTTGTGCATGTGTGTACATGTGCCTGTTCATTCAGGAAGTACACATATATGTAGATGTCTCCACCCTATTTTTTGAGACAAGGTTTTTTTGGGGCTTGCTGATTCACCTAGGCTGACTGAACAGTGAGTCCCAGAAATCCTTCTGTTCCTACTTCCCTGGTGCTACCAAGTGTGGCTTTTTATATGTGTGTGTGGCAGAGATCTGAACTCAGGTCCACATGCAACAAGTACTTTACTGACTGAGTCATCTCCCTAGCCCGCCCTGTGCACATGAGCAAGCGCACGCGCGCGCACACACACACACACACACACACACACACACTTGTGTTGCATCCTCCAGATTCTCCACCCTTTGCAAATGGAGAGCATCTCCAGAGAGAGACTCCCAAACCATCTCACTGCTCGCTCTAAGGAAGCAACCAATCCTCGTGCCTGATGGAGGATGTCCTTCTGTATATATGTTTCTCTTATTGGTTAATGAATAAAACACTGTTTGGCCAATAGCCAGGCAGGAAGATAGACAGGACTAGGAGATGAAGAGAAGTCTGGGAAAGGTAGGCAGAGAGAGACCTCAGGAGACGACACATAGCAGAAGAAGAACTAGCAGGTCCAGACATTCTCTGGGAGAATAAGACCATGTGGAAATACTTAGATTAATAGAAATGGGCTAATAATTAAGACAGAGCTAGGCAGTAAGAAGCCCTAGCCATCGGCCAACAATTTTATAATTAAAATATGTCTCTGTGTGTTTATTTGGGGCTGAAGTGGCTGTGGGACTTGGGACAATAAAACTTTAGTTACACAGGCCCTAGGTACTTAGATGAGTCCTGGGGTGAACCTGGTTTTCTTCCTCAGCTTCTCCCCCACACCATGTCCTCCCCACAGAAAACCCTTCCAAAGGAAACAATTAACACCGCACCCTCCAGCCAAAGGTTCCAAGCACTCGATTTCTTATGCTCCCTTCCTGAAACTCTTGCCACAGCTGCAACCCTGATCACAACAGTCTGAGCCAACTGTGGACGACCTGGGCCCCTGCCCTTCTGTGTTTGTCGTCACTGTGTGGTCATGAAATCTGACATCTGTCAAAAGCAAGAGGCCATTACACCAAGAGCAAGGCTGGTATCAGACTAGAAAAATTAAGGGCTCGGCTGGACCGCACTGGGGCAACTTCCCATCTGGACTGAATTTCCTTTGTTTTTATCCATATTTGTTGTCTGAATAGTATTAATACATGGGGGACCAGAAATCCTGGGAAAGTCTGCGTGTGAGAAGGGCCCTGCCTGCCTGCCCTGCTCACAGCACGTCCACTTCCTGCTCATCGGTTTCTACTTTAGAAAGGAAAGTTTATAATCCTTGAATGTTTATGCAAATAAACTTTGCATACCACTATGCAAATACAAGCAAATTCATACTCTCTCCATTCCTTCTGTACACTGTGAAATCCACCAGGAGCCTTCCTTACCGTCTCACTCCTTGGATGTCTGTTCCCACTGTACATCAGAGGCATCCTGGCACTGGCCTTGCCCAGGTCTGCTCCACTGAGTGGATACCCACATGATTAACATTTTTTGGAGAGGGGGTCTCTCTCTCTGTAAACCTGGCTTGCCAGGTTTCATACTTCTGGCAATCCTCCTCACAGACACACCCAGAAATGCTTCTGCCAGGAGGCTCCAAACCTAGCCAAGGTGACAGTAAAGATTGGTCAACACATTTCCCGTCCCTAAAAGCTGGAAACTTGTCTAGTAGAAGGTAAACATGTTGCAGACATCAACTGAATGGCACTCCTGACTACCACATTGATTCATGAAGTAGTTTCTCTTGGAAACCACACACCCTGTACACACATTCCTGGGCCACTTTTCTTCTGTGGACATTGTTATGGTCTTGCCTTTCATCTTCAGCTCTTTGGTACAGCTGGAGTCAAGGTTGAAAACAATGCATCAATGGATTATAAACCAGGCATTTCCTCAGCAGATACATACACAGAGGGTCTGTGTTGGGCCTGCGCCTCTGCTCCACCATGGGTGTGTGCTAATTTTAAATGTCAGCTTGATGAGGCAGTAATAAGCCTATGAAAGTGTTCAAGGATTTAATTAGCCTTTGAAGTGGTAGATTAAGTAAAGCAAATTATCCTTCCAAGTGTGAGCCTCATCCAGTCAGCCCAAGGTGTGAGTTGACTTAAAAGGCAGGCCTTCTGAGAAGAAGGCAGCGCTCTCTGCTGACATCATCAAACTGAACTGCTGGCCTCCTCTTGCCTTCAGAGTTCAGCCTGGACATAGTGTTCACTCTCCTGAATCTCCAGCTGCCAACTGCAGAGCTTAGGACCTTTCAGAATCTATAACCATGTGAGCCAAGTTCTGAAAATGAGTCTCTTTGTCTGTGAGGGCATTGTTCTATATATGTAAAGATGTTGCAGTGTTATATATATGAGGATGTTACAGAGTTATATATGTGAGGATGTTACAGAGTTATATATGTGAGGATGTTACAGAGTTATATATGTGAGGATGTTACAGTGTTATATATATGAGGATGTTACAGTGTTTTATATATATGAGGATGTTACAGTGTTATATATGTGAGGATGTTACAGTGTATAGATGTGAGGATATTACAGTGTTATATATATGAGGATATTACAGAGTTATATATGTGAGGATGTTACAGTGTTATATATGTATGTTACAGTGTTAAATATGTGAAGATGTTACAGTTTTATATACATGAGGATGTTACAGAGTTATATATGTGAGGATGTTACAGTGTTATATATATGAGGATGTTACAGTGTTATATATATGAGGATGTTACAGAGTTATATATGTGAGGATGTTACAGTGTTATATATGTGAGGATGTTAGTGTATAGATATGAGGATGTTACAGAGTTATATATGTGAGGATGTTACAGTGTTATATATGTGAGGATGTTAGTGTATAGATGTGAGGATGTTACAGGGTTATTTATATGAGGATGTTACAGAGTTATATATGTGATGTTACAGTGTTATATATGTATGTTACAGTGTTAAATATGTGAGGATGTTACAGTTTTATATACATGAGGATGTTACAGTGTTGTATATGTGAGGATATTATGGTGTCATGTATGTATGTTACGGTGTTATATATGTGTGTTACATATGTGAGGATGTTACAGCATTATATATGTGAGTCCACTACATTAAACATGAGAGTACACCACATGTATTCCACATCTCAGACATAACTGGATGTTTCCCTGGGTTCCCCAGACATAGAGCAGATCTATTCAGACTCTCATGGCCGGTGTCATCAGTGAGGATACTTTTAATGGTGCTGTTTGACTCATACCCTCTGGGAAGACCATCTCAACCTCATTCACCAAGACAAGTTCCAATAAACACCCCATATTAGAAACACTGGAGTATACTGTTTCTAAGAAAAGTGACTCAGTGAATCAAGTGTGCTAGAGGAATGTTAGCCAATTTGTATCTGAGATACATTGATAGTCTGATGGTGAGTGCCAGCTGCCTCCTGAGGTCTACTGTAAGCATACAGGCAGCTTACCTCACAATCTCCTCAGTTGTGTCAGCTCTCACTGAAGCCTCTCTGGAAAGCCTCCAGGAAGTGCTGGCATCCAGCTGGCAAAGGGCTCATTGGCTGGTTCCTGTTGTGACACATTACATCTAAAACACACTCAAATGGGCAGTGGCTATGCACACCTTTAATCCCAGCACTTGGGAGGCAGAGAAGGTGGATCTCTGTGAGTTTGAGGCCAGCCTGGTCTACAAAGAGTTCCAGGGCAGCTGGTACTGTTACACAGAGAAACTGTCTTGAAAAACCAAAAATAAAATAACCACTCAAATGTCTGGTCAACCTCATGATCTCAAAGTTATCATTTCACAGCACTCCTGCTGGTTAGACTTTTTGACAGATTTTTGTCATAGTTTAATCTGTAGTTGTGGTGGTTTGAATAAAAATGGCCTCCATAGCCCCATAGGGGAGTGGCACTATTAGGAGCAGGTGTGGCCTTAGTGGAGTAGATATGGCCTTAGTGGAGGAAGTGTGTCACTGGGAGGTGGGCTTTGACATCTCAGAAGCTCAAGCCAGGGCTAGTGGCTCACAGCAATTAAAACCCTAAGACAGTAGCATACAAGGGTGGCCTTTCACCCACTGTGGAATCCAAAAAAGCAGACTCACAAAGGAAATATTGGACAATTCCCACTCGTTCCTTTCTGTGGAATAGCTGGTGGAGACACAGATGTGCAAGTGAGGACTCCACCAAGCTTGCCTCAACTCAAGTAGGAGCCTGTGCTGTGTGAGAGCGCGGAGTGACGCTTGTTTGTCAGCAAAGACAAGTGTAGCACTCTCCATACAGCCCCCACCCTCCACACAGGAGCCCTGTGCTGCCTCTCTGTCTTGGCCCATCCCAGGAAACCCCTTTGGAACCAGTGTTCGCATCCAAGTGAATGCTAGTTGTCGTTAGGCAAGCACCCCATTTCTTTATAAGCTTTTTCTCATGGACAAAATTTTGTTTCTCTTGGCTGGGAGCACAGGGGGAAAGGCTGGAGTCTTCTGTTATTCAGAGGCTCCCTGGGAACTTGAGACCAGTAACCAGCAATGACCGACCGCCTGTGCCTCCTCGTGCACAAAGTGGAGACTGGCCTCGCCACAGACAGACTCAGCCAAAGCCTTACGATGAAAAGAGTTAAAAGCATATCAGATTTGGAAATAGGTCCCCTTTCATTCGCTTGTTTGTTTTCCCAGCTCTACCACCTCTGTGAGCATCTTGATGTCTCCTAACTGGGTGCAGGACCCTTTGTGTGTCCCCATTGTTAGGATAAAATGTGAGGGCCGAGGGACAAACATGCCAGGCAGACAGAGCTTAGTGAGAAGTTTTATTAGAAAGGGGGGGAGGGGGAGGAAAGAGAACAGAGGTGAAGAGACACAGAGAGAGAGAGGGGACAGAAGAGAAGAGGGAGACAGGAAAAGTCCTGTCTGCCCCAGGGGAACATCGGGAAAGAGAGCGTAAGTGGGCGGGGTCTGTCCTTTAAAGGGGTCCTTTGCACCTGTGTGCAGACTATGCAATCATGGTACCCTGGGCTTACCAGGATACTGTCTGAATGCATTCTGCCAAGTGACAGGGGCAGCCAGCATAAACCCATAATGCCCCAAGTCACCAAGTCACTTGATTTCTCTATATGCTAAAGATTCTGTTCTGCCTGGAAAGTAGTATCAGAAAAAGGGTTAGGCCTCTCCCTGCTGGGAGCAAATCTTGCTTTTGTTTGGTTCCTGCCTTTGATTTGTAGGCACAGAGGTCCATGGGGATCTGCTAAATCTGCAGTGTTTTGAGGGAGACAGTTAAAATATAAACAAGGTGGACTGTTTCTCAGGTGGGAAGGGGGTACTGGGGTCAACCCAGAGACACACAAAGTAAGCCTGGGCTCCACTACTTGCCCTGCTGCAAGGACAATAAGACCACTCACAGGTGTGACCCTCACCGCCAACCATCTGTCTCCAGAACTCTTGCATCTAAGTTGAAACTCTGTTCCCTTTCATCCGAAGCCTCCTCAGTGCCAAGCAACCACTGCCCTTTCTGACGCTATGAACAAAACTCACAGTGAGTCAAGATTTGCCCAGGTTGTAGTGTGTGTCATATTTCCTTCCCTTTTAAGACCAAGTAATATTCCATTGCATAGGGGACTGAGTTAATTTGTCCACTGAAAGGGGAACTTGGGTCACTTCCATTTTATGGCTGTTCTGAAGAACACTGTGAGAATAGGGGTCAGACATCTATCTGCCAGGGTCCCTAACACCACTCAGGGAGTCTCCTGGCCTTACCCACCCTGAATAGCCCCAAGCATTTCTGTGGGTTCACTAATGATGCCAATTCCTGAACAGATATCTCATCCATAGGTCTCAGTAACCACAGGGAAAGTCCCAGAACTCTTTGGAGGTTATTCTGGGGTCTAAGCCACTAGGAAAGGGTGGAGTCCACTCCTATAAGGAAGCACACAGCATGATTTAGCAGAAGACTGTACTCGGTCTTTGTCACCATGATAAATTCCTGACATAAACAAGCTAAGGACAGAAAGATTCATTGGAGTTCACAGCTCCGCTCCATCATGGCAGAAGGGCATGGCAAAGTGAAGCTCTCCCTTGATGGAGCCAGGAAGCAGAGGTAGAGAACACCTGGGAGGGTTTGGTTTTTCCTTTCCCACGTTAATGCTGTCCCAATCCCTAGCCTGGGAATGGCACTCTCCGTGTTCAGGGTGGGGCTTCCCCATTGGTAAGACAACCCCCTCCTGGAAATGTCTGACATGCCAGACAGCGTGCTACACCACCTATCTGCAAGTGTTTCTGTCCAACTGAGTTGACAATCAAAATTAGCCCTTACAGACTCAGGGAATACTGTATTCACCCATATCCGACTGTCCAGGAGATGCCAGTGCCATCCTTCCTGAAAGGCAATATTTTCAAGATCTGAATAGTTCATAGCAGTTTTTCCTAGAATGTGTAACAAGCTCTGGGCAGTGCAAATACAGATCAGAACTCCTGCACGTGTGTGTGTGTGTGTGTGTGTGTGTGTGTGTGTGTGTGTGTGTGTACACGTGCAAGCATGGGGAAATTATCTAAGGTGTACTTACTGTTGATCGGTCCCCAATGATTTTGTTCTATAACTTCCTCAATGCCATAAGTCCTCCAAGCTAGCCTCGGCCTCCAGCTGTCCCTGCAAGTGCCCCACACCCCATGCTTGAACTTGATGCTCCCCTATCTAGATGAGCCACCCCCACCCATAGGGCAGAGCTGGGTCAGGGGAGCTACATATCCCTGGAACAGATCTGATTTGAGAATCTGAAAGCCAAGGAACAGAGTCCAGTGCTTAACTGCCCATCCACAGGTGCCATTTAAGAATAATACAACATCTACAGTAGGCAGCAGAGTCCAAAACTTCTCAAGAATTTGTAGCCTAGTTGAAAGTTCATGTAAACATTTCTAATGCCCTTGCTGTGTTGGTCTGGGAAAGTGATGCCTGAGCATCTCCATGGTCCTCAGTAGCCCCCTGGACATGGGTGTGAGTAGGAAAACCAGTAAGTAAAGGCAGGTGCCGAGCAACAAGCATCACCGGGGCAAATGGCAGATCTGCTGCATCTCTGCCCCCGGGGAAGCAGAGAAGCTTCTGGGACGGTGAAGTTAATGAAAACACTAACGGCTCAGGACATGCTGATGGCTGAGCTGAGACCTGGGGAAGCCAGTTCCCAGAGAAACTACACCCTGGTGATGGTGAAGGATGGTGGTAGCAGTTACAGTGGCAGCCACAGCAGGGCGGGTGCATTTACTAGCCAGGGACAAGCACTCAAAAGCAGCAAACCGTTACACCTGACACTGTTCCCCACCACCTCCCGTTTTCTCTCCTCCAAGAACTCTGAACTCTGCCAGGATAGTGGCTTAGAAGTCCTTACTCCCAAGCCAACCCAGCCACTCTGCCCACCAATTGCCACCCAAGCTTCCAGTAACTCTCCTCCTGCCCATGGGCTGTGGGCTGAATTTCCCAGCAGATTTTACCTGTGGGATCTGAAAGAATGCTTGTTAGGCCATGTTCTTACAAGCTGGTATTGAGGCTAGTCGGCAAAACAGCTAGGTGGCAGGACTGCCCTGGCTGGCATCTAGCCCAAGAACCGTCCAGGTGAACTCGGCAACGACTCAGACACGGCGTAGCTCATCACTTTCTTCTGAGCCCATGAAATCACTTGCCCAGACTGACTCTGTCATCTCCATGAGATGACTTATTCATTAGCAAGTGTGAATAATGCCTAAACTTACCACTGGATGTTCTCCCAAAGCCCGCTGGTGTGTAGATGACAGGCCATAACTGGATGCCAGAGGTGGGATTAAGCAAGTGCCTACAGTGCCATGGAGTGCCTTGATTCATTCCCAGGGGTCATGGCCAACCCCCTCTGCCCAGCACTGGCCCAGAAAACCCTGAGGAGGGACACCAGAACAATCCCCCCAAAGTATGGATTGATAGAAATCTTGTGTCTCGGTGCCCCTCAGTCAGACACAGAAGACCCAACTAAGAATAATAATCCAGTTTCTCCATTCAAGACTGCTTATTCTATCTCACCATGGAAAATGTACCATCCAGCATTCTCCTCGTTAATGAAATTTATCATCAGAACAGGGCTTGCTGTAAGGGCACAGATGCAGCCACTGTCTGCCCTTGGGGATGCTCCAACCACAACCCAAGACAGCTCGAGCCAGCCCCTCCTCTTCCTTATAAGGGGTCACATCCTCACACACTGAAGCCACACCCTAAGGTGTGGCCACTATCCCAAGTCCACTGGCAGAACAAGATGCCACTCCATCTCGGTTTTGCCCTTATCATCAGCCACAGCCAGTAAAACCTAATCTTCTATACATGTGCAGATGTTACTACGGTACATAAATGCATAATTTCACACTTGAAGTTATATTAAATGTCCATTAAATAGAGCTCTACAAATACCTGGGTAAAGTTTATATAAATTTCGGAGGGTGAATCTGCAGGGCAGCCTGGCAGACTGGAGATATCCAAGCAAGCTCCAAATCCTAAAATACCTACTATGTGGCTTTTGAAGGCAGTGTTTAAATGAGTTCACCAGATCCAAGATAAATGATAAATAGGTGTTTTATTGGGGATGAACTTACATAGGTAACAGGAACTGTCAAGGCGGCCCTGCTCAAAGGATAAGACCCTGCCTCTCCGATGCTCTGCATGACCCAAGGGGACTTCTGTCCCCAGCTCCAATACCTTAAATTGGTCACGTCTGCACCTGAAACCATGCCCAAAGGACATGGCCACTGTTACGGGTTCACAGGGAAGATGCCACTACAGGATTTGTATAGAAAGGGGCCGCTGAGCCCTGCAGTGAGAATGAAATTTTCTTCCCCTTGTTTTTCATGTCAGCAAGCAGGGTATCTGCCCACCCTGATTTGCTTGGGTCCTCAAGGACTTCCCCCAAAGCAGCCTTCTCCCTGGCTTCCAGAGAAGGTGCCGGAACTTTCCAAAGACTGTAGGCAGTGTCAGCTTAGAGGGCATCCTAAAGTTTCTGCAAGTCTGCATGGGATGTGCCCACGAATCTGTCTTTCCATGCTTATAAGGCACAAGAAAACTGGAGGGAAGGGAATGTCCTGCAAGGGAGATTCTCTTGGGGGATTCTGAGACCCTGGGGAACCTGTCACATGAGTGCGTAGTGCAGGTACTGGAGGCTGTGGCCAGGACACAGTGGTTCACTCTTTGTCTCAGTTACTTTTCTATTGCTGTGATGAGACAGTAGGACCAAGGCAATTTAGAAATGAAGTTTGTCTGGGGATTATGGTCTCAGAGGGTCAGAGTCTGTATGCATCACAGAGGGAGCTTGGCAGTCGGCAGGCAGGCACAGTTCTAGAACAGTAGCTGAGAGTTTACAGGTTAACCGACAACCACGAGGCAGACAGAGAGAGCTTCAAAACTCACCCCAAGTAACACACCTCCTCCAACAAGACCACACCTCCTAATCCTTCACAAACAGTTCTTCCAACTGGAGGCCATATTCAAACATATGAGCCTGTGGGAACTGTTCTCATTCAAACCGCCATACCCAAGTCCCCCAACACCCGTGAGGGGACCAGAGGCCCCATGAGCCGGTTATCTTTCCACAAGACACCAAATTCTCTGACAACTGAATCCAAGCAAAGGGCTTCACTGACTTGAGGGCAGATCTCCTAAGGAGATGCTAGCCTCCCTAAGGGCTGAAAAACTGGGCATTCTAAGTTCACACTTGTCCACATTGGCCTGGCACCTCTAGGTGGGCATAGGTGTGGGACTTGGGGTAACAAGAAGATGACATCCACATTAAAGTCATTTCTTTGGGAATGAGGTAGCCCCCATCTTCCAACCCAGGAGAACGTTCTAGAACTTCACATATACAAAGCCACAAGACCATGTATCAGTTTGATGCTGTCTACTCCAAAGCTTCCCGAAAGAGAATCTAACAAGTCACATGATGCCAAGAATAAAATTATTTCACTTCCCCCTCCCTAGGGGAAACCAGACAACTCTTGTTTTTCTAAGAAACTCCTATCCCGGGAGTTAAAACGGACCTGGAGAGATTTCTCATCAAAGCAATTCAAGACAATGACATTTTCCAGCATTTCTGCAGCGGCAGATGACGGACCCATTGCTTAGGAACATGGTAATTGTCTTGGCTACTTTCTCCATAGGCTTCCAGTAATTTTTGGTTGTTTGGTTTTCTGTTTTGTTTTGTTTTTTTTTTTAATATCTCAGTGTGTTTTCTAGGGTTGTCATAGGGAGATGGCATCATAGAAACTTCCTGGAGAAGAATTACTTCAAAGGCTCATATCTGCAACACACACACACACACACACACACACACACACACACACCATAAGTGTGCCTGAGGACTTAGCAGGAAAACCAGGGGAAAAAACTATGAAGACAAAAATATTGTGGTGTGATCAGTAAATTCCCTTCTCCCTCTTGCACCTATGTGGGCCTTTACCATCTCCCAGAACTCATAAGTGACTGGCTTTTATTAAGATATTATGATTACATACTACAGAAACATAAACCATAACAAACCCACAGCTAACAAGTGATTGAGAGGCCGCTGCAAATAGAGGCTCCTGGTGGACAAGTTGGGAATGGTGACAGAGAACACATGTGTGTGTGTGTGTGGCGGGGGAGGGGGGGTGGCTGGAAGTATTTTTACGTGGAGATAACTGGTCAGTTCAGATGCGTGATGACCAGTACACAGAGACCCAGCAGTCTCACTGAGAATGATGAGTGACTGGTCCCCAAAGCCACTCAAGTACCTGCAAGTTCCACGATGTGTGGCATTCAGAAACCAGCATGTTCACAAATGGATATACTCATAAAACCTTCAGTGGGCTCTCTTTCAACCATAAGGACCGTCCGTCGATTGGAGCCAGGTGACAGGAAAACAAGTACACATGTGCAGGGGACAAGGCGGCACAGGATCCCACACTGTGGGAGTCAGGGGACAAGGCGGCACGGGATGCCACACTGTGGGAAGTGCCCTCCACCCTCCAATGCCACAGCCTAAATTTTTTCATTTCTATTCCTGATGCTTCAGTGAAGTACCCTGCAAAAAAAAAAAAAAAAAAGCAAAAGCAACTTAGGGTGCAAAGGGTCTATTCCAGCTCACAGTTCAAGGCACAGTCGGTCATGATGAGGACATCAAGGCAGCAGCTCAAACTGCTGAGAACACATTAGTGCCCAGTGCACTTCCTCCATTTACACACTCCAGGATCAGTGCAGAGAGGTCCTACTCACAAGTCAGATCTTCTCACCTCATTAACGTCATCAAGACAATCCCCCAGAGGTCGGTCTTCTAGGTGATTCTAGATTCCACCAAGTTGACAGTTAACCTCACCATTGGGAGTTTGAGGAAGAAAGTGTGTAACTGCACACCAGGTTGCTCTCCTGCATGGAGGGGAGGTGCCCCACACCTGTGTGTTAATGGACCACGCACCCCTTCTGAGGCCAGTGTTTACAGAGGACCTGGACGTCCCTTCCTTAGGCTGGCTCTGCCGGTCATCCCTCTTCAGGCAGGTCACACACTCTACTTGAGGGCATTCGTCATGTACCCCATGCCCTCCCAGCTCTGACGGTGCCTGCTGTCCAATCTCATGTCTAATTTCTCCTACCCGTTTTTCTCTTTCCTCCTTCCTGTCTCAACATCTTCTCCTTTCCCATAGTTCCTTTTAGAAACTTACCACACTCACTTTTGAAGTCTGGTCTGCAACTCAGTTTCTCTCCATTGAGTTCCAAGTTCCAATGGACAACGGACAGGATGGAGAAAGGAGGGTAAAAGAAAAGAAGCAGGGCCGAGCGTTGGTGGCGCATGCCTTTAATCCCAGCACTCAGGAGCCAGAGACAGGTGGATCTCTGTGAGTTCGAGGCCAGCCTGGTCTACAGAGCGAGTGCCAGAACAGGCTCCAAAGCTACACAGAGAAACCCTGTCTCAAAAAACAAAAAAGAAAGAAAGAAAGAAAGAAAGAAAGAAGGAAAGAAAGAAAAAAAGGAAGGAAGGAAGCAGAAGTGGGGCTGGGAGACTCACACCTACCATCCTGGCAGAAGATCACAAGTTCAAGGCCAGTCTGGGCTAATGAGGAGAGATGGGAGGAAAGAAGGGAGGGAGAGAGGAGGAAATCAAGAGAAAAGAGCTACTCTGAGCAGTTATAGCCAGGAAAGATGGGATGGTGCAAACTGATACACGGTAATGTAGGAAAAACCCTGATCTCAGAAGCAGGAACGTGAATAACACTGAGCTAAAAGAGAGTTATCAGCAAGATAGGCTTCTGAATGTTCAGGGCAGAGCCCATCTCTGGCTCTCCAGAGCCTGCCTGTCATTGGTGGAGCCTCAACCAAAACATGGCAGCATGGACTGGCACATGAGAGAACTGCTCACGTGTGTGCGTGCAGGCATGAGTGCTTGCTTGCGTGTCTGACCTGAAAATGTTGATCCTCATGCCTCAAGCTCCAGGCTGGCCTTATAGGTATCCCTGCTCCCCACGTCTCAGCCCCTCATCTCCCTGCACACCTGCCAGGATACACTGCTCTCTCTCAGGACAGAGACCTCTGGAACAGAGTCAAGTGAGCCTTTCCCCTGTTAAGTCAGTTGTCTCTGGTGTTTTGTCTCAGTAACGGGAAGATGACCAGCACACATCTCAAGTCAGAGGAGCCTAGGACCCTATTCATAGCTCACCAGAGCAATCTTGACTTTTCTAGAACATTTTCATAGTCTCCCCTATCTGCGGCTTCTGTTTACACCTTTGATATAGAAACAATGAACAAATCACAGTGTTTCCCCTTAAGTATGCTCCCCGGGAGCCTCTGGTGCCACGTGTGAGCCTGTCTAGTCTGCACTGCCCGAGCCCCGGTTTCCAGCCTCCACCTCGAGTAACCAGGCATGAGTCCTTTGTCTGAAGTCTCTGTGTGACTTCAAAGGCAGAAAAGTCGCCTGCCCCAAACAGCTCCTCTCCACCAGATGGTCTGACCCTCAAAATCATGTCAGTATGAGTTCCCAGCGCTTTCTGGCTGAAGAGCAGATCACACCTGGAATATACACATGGACACTGAGATAAGTAACCAACCAGACTTCGGTAAGCATCCACGTGGCCGTGCCGTGGTCTCAAGCACCAATTCCCACCTGACAGACCCCGGCAGCTCAGAGGGCTGAGTCCAGATCTGAACAGGAAACTCATGGGATCTCCACAAGTCCGAGCTGGTATATCATGTATATCATCCAGAAAAGAAGGCGGCTACTGAAGGCTATTGGGGATGTGCCCAGAGAAATCACGAGTCTGCGTCAGTTAGGCTCTGGCGTGCCAAGAAGGTGTGAGGAGAGCATCATTAAGATGAATAACTGTGGGCCAGGTTGGTGACGCACACCTTTAGTCCCAGCACTCAGGAGGCAAAGGCAGGTGGATCTCTGTGATTTCGAGGCCAGCCTGGTCTGCAAGAGCTAGTTCCAGGACAGCCAGGGCTGTTACACAGAGAAACCCTGTCTTGAAAAAAAAATAAAAAACAACAAACAAAAAGAATAATAACTACCATAGATTAAGCCCCCTTGGGCTTAATGTCAAAAGAGCATTAAAGAGCTCACTGATCAAGATTGGAACCGTGGCACTATCTGAAACTGATTTAAATACTTTGAATATTTTTTAGATCTATTTTATGTGTGCGAGTGTTTTGCCGGCACGCATGTACTCCACCAGTACCTGTGAAGCGAGAAGAGGGAATCAGATCCCTGGAGTTACAGATGGTTGCCAGCCAACGTGTGGGTGCTGGGAATTGAACCCAAGTCCTCTGCAAGAGCAACAAGCGCCCTTAACCCCTGAGCCACCTCTCCAGCCCCTGGATTAAAAGCTTTGTCTATGCTCTGGCTTCACATGATAACTGCACGGTGACCAAAGAACTGAGTGGAGAAACTGATTCCAGTCAACAAGCAAAGAGAATGACCTGGTGTGACACTCTGAAGCTCCGGATGGAGTAAGGAATCGAGCCCACGTGACCACAGGAAAACCGACAATTCCTGTGCAAGGCAGCACCAGTGACATCATCTTCATGTCCCCAACATTTGAACTTGAATCTGCTCAAACATCTAGCTCTAACTACATTACAAGCACACGGAAAACCAAATGACATCCAAACATGCTAGATACAATCACAGGCACATCAACAACAATGTCAGACGCCCGCATCTTCCACGCCCACGCACGGAAAATCCCAGCGCAACGACATTGGCTTCCGAGATTTAAAAACTAAAATGGGATGGGAGCCAGTCTAAAAGAATGAACTGAATTTGTTTGGACGCCAATATAAACGAACTATTGAAAAATAAAATTCATATGACAACTTGGGAAATATAAATGCTGGCAAAACACTCTGACACTTGAAGTATTATTTTTACATGAGAAAGCGGTCTGTGATAACTTTTAAGTTTTGTCTCTCTTGTCTTTCAGTCCCTGCATGGAAAACATGTAGAGATAAAATATGATTCCTGTAAATGACTGTGAGATTTCTGGAAGGAGCAGCAAATTTTCCTCATTCAAAATTTATATTTCATATTTCATAATTCATTTCACATGATTCATAGCTCATAATTCATATTTGACATGCACACTGTCCAAGAACTAATGTATGCGGTGTCACAGCACACACATGAGCACTGTCACAGCACTGACATGAGCACTGTCACAGCACACACATGAGCACTGTCACAGCACACACATGAGCACTGTCACAGCACACACATGAGCACTGTCACAGCACACACATGAGCACTGTCACAGCACACACATGAGCACTGTCACAGCACACACATGAGCACTGTCACAGCACACACATGAGCACTGTCACAGCACACACATGAGCACTGTCACAGCACACACATGAGCACTGTCACAGCACACACATGAGCACTGTCACAGCACACACATGAGCACTGTCACAGCACACACATGAGCACTGTCACAGCACACACATGAGCACTGTCACAGCACACACATGAGCACTGTCACAGCACACACATGAGCACTGTCACAGCACACACATGAGCACTGTCACAGCACACACATGAGCACTGTCACAGCACACACATGAGCACTGTCACAGCACACACATGAGCACTGTCACAGCACACATTCACACATAGTTCATGATTCATATTTCATATTTTATCATTCATGATTCATAATTTGCATTTCATATTTCATGCATCATAATTCATATTTTATATGTTTCATAGTTCATGATTCATAATCCATAACTCATAAGGATTCATATTTCATATTTCATATCTAATAATTCATATTACATGAAAAGATCGGGAGGAATGATTGGCGCACAGAGCAATGGATGGCGTTGGAGACTTTCCCGCAGGCCTCTGGAGCCCACAGATGGGAACCTGGTCGCTTTCCCACAGGGGTGACTCCCACACGGAGTCCGTGAGGAACCAGTCTCTCCGCCATCAGCTCATTATTTTTCCATCTGCAGTTTTTATACTGTCTCATGCTTTCCTCTCTCTCGTGCTCCCATCTCTCTTTCTCTCCCCCTCTTTCTCCCTGATCCCCTCTGTCTGTCTGTCTGTCTGTCTATCTGTCTGTCTCTGTCGACCTCTTTCTGTGACCCTCTTTCTGTGTGTCTGTGTGTCTGCATGTGTATGTGTGCATGTGTGTGTACACTAATGTGTGTGTGTCTATGTGTCTGCATGTGTGTGTGTGCTGGTGTTTGTATGCTGGTGTGTGTGTGTGTGTGTGTGTGTGTGTGTGTGTGTGTGTGTGTGTAGCTCAGGGATCAACACTGGGTAACTTCATCACTCTATCCCCACCTTTTTGAAACAAAGTCTCTCATGAAACCTGAAGCTGTTGTCATTTCAGCTTGGCTGGCCACTAAGCCCCAAGGATCTATGTGTCTCTGTCCCCAAACACTGAGGTGGCAGACACATATTTTGGAACCAAGGCTGCCTGTCAGCAGCCACTTGGACATGCTCTCCTGGTGGCCAATGCAAGGACATGAGAAGCCAGGACAAACCACAAAGCACAGACCTGTCACATGTCTGTCACATTAGCTGCAAAGCGGTGCTTGGGCTACCGCTCCGTGGGAGCCGTGGCAAGAGGCAGAGGGAGGAAAGGACACCTACACACTCTGTACTCTCTGAAGACAGGTACATTCGCCTTCCTGATGTGACAAGTTGAACTGTACCCCCTTCAAAGGGGAAAAAAACGTTGGGGAAATCGTAATGTGGTCCTGGATGTCAGCATGTAACTGCGTCTGAAGATAGCCTGTTAACAGAAGTCCTAGGGATGTGATGAGGTCACTAGGGGGTGTTGTCACCACTCATGACAAGAGCTATGTGCACAGAGAAGGGGAAACCTTGAACAGACCCTGCTTCCTGGCTGGGAGACCCACACCAGGCTCAGACACGCCCTCACAGGACCAAGTTAATGGATTTCTATGTGTAAATTGCCCAACCCACACCACTTTGTTTCCACGGCCACCGGGGCTTAACATAGGATCACAGTTGTCCAGAGAACCTGTAATTTTGTCAGGTCCCAAGGAAAGATGGATGACCCACCGATGGCAATGGAGCATTCCCATGAGTTATGGTTCCTATGGTGGCAGTTAACACTCTGGCGACTGAGTGTCTCTCTAGCTCAGCCTGCACAAAAAGGAGGCTCCTGGCCCCTGAGGGAAGAGAGCCCTGATTTGTCAGCCCAGCCAGATGTCTCCTCAGGATTTTGATTTTTTTCCTTGATCAACAAGGGCAACTTGGGAGACATCCAGAATCCCAGTTGTTGGCATTCATCGGCCCAGGGACCAGGTTGTCAACCAAAAATAAAGTCAGGTAATAACAGCTAACCAGATAAAATGCTAATTAGCTGAATTCATTATTTCTGATACTTTACAGAATTTCCCAAGAACTTTTCACAGTAGTAGTTCAGCAGTGTTGACAAGAAGCTTGGCTTTGGATAACCAAACAAAAAGACCCAACAGATTTCATCACAGTTTTAGTTACAGCCTCAAGTGTATCTACGAAGAGTTAACCAGGTTCAATTAAGTACAGTGAAATCCCAAACGTTAGGGCACTGGCATGACACTGTATGTGGGAAAATCCCATGCCATGCAAATTTTGCTTCATGCATAAAATCATGGAAAATACTATACAAAGCTAGCCTTAAGCTGTGTGTGTCAGGTTTATATAAACAAAGCTTCGTGAGTCTTGGGTCAAATCCTCCACCAAGACATCCCATTTGTTTCCTGCAAGTATTGCAAATCCAAATTGTAACATTCAGAACACTTTTGGTCCCAAGCACCACGGATAAGAGGGATTCAACTTGCGTGTGAGCACACACATACACACACACACACATTTGTGGTCACCAGAACACTTAGGTGGACTAGAATGAGATGTCTTGTTCATACTATACATTAAAAATGTTGCTTAGATAAACCTTTTGTAGGAAGGGAGGAAGGGAGGGAGGGAGGGAGGGAAGGAGGGAAGGAGGGAGGGAGGGAGGGCAGAAGGAGAAAGAAATTGTGCTAGTTTTCCATTACTGGGGGAAAATCCTAAAACACCCAACGCACAAAGAGAACGGGTTTTTGTTCATTTCTTACTCACTTTCAGACGCTTCCGTTGGTTGGCCCTGATACTTTGGGATCTGCAGCGACACCAGACAAGGGGATAGTGTGCGGTGGTGTGTGGCAGAGGAGGCCATGACACACAGCACTACTCTCCAAGCCAAACAGCCGCCATCTTCCTCAGGCCAGCCGTGTCTGCTTCCAAATGATCTTCACAGCTGTGCTTGCTCACTGCTGGTATTCCTCTTAGGGAGGGTCCCAACCAGTTGTATGCCATTTCTCCCTAATTGCACAGGTCTCTGGGGGGAGGGGAAGCCTGGGAGGGATCAGAATATACGGGCTATGGAAGACTAGAGGAGGGGATTCCATCTACGTGGCTATGGGTAAGAAATCATCCATGCTGGTTGCAGACATTCCACTGTGGCCGCTTGAAGGTCACCCACATTCCTGCAAGCAACCGCCCACCCCTGCTCTGTAAGTGAAGCCCAACTATCCCCAGAAGGGACTCAGGTGGAATTGTACCTTGGTTTGTGACTGGGACTTTAAAGGGGGGGGGATGGCATTGCCTAGTCATACCTACTGTAAGGAGAAAATTCTCCCAGCAGGACCATCCTCATCACACCAGCCGGGACACAGAATGTGGCGGTCTGAGGTTTTCAACTCCACTCCAGGACAATGCCCCAAGTCACCAAGTCACCAAGTCACTTGACTTCTCTATATGCTAAAGGTTTCAGCACCTCCCAGTGACATCACAGGCTGGGGAGTGAGGATCAATACAGGGGACTCTAGAACACACATCAGACCCAAACTACAACATAGATAGGTGACAGACAGACAGGCAGATGGACAGACAGAAGATAGATAGGAGATAGATAGATAGATAGATAGATAGATAGATAGATAGATAGATAGATAAGGTAGACAGACAGACAGACAGACAGACAGACAGACAATGGGCATTTGTTCCCCAAGTCCTGGAACATTTCTTCCCACAACTCATTGAAATTAAACTAGCTGTGAGAAATGATAGGTCCAAGCTGGACAGGCACCAGAAATCCCACTACTCTGGAGGCTGAGGCAGGGGAATCATAAATCCCAGGCTAGCCTGAGCTACATAGGAAAGCCCTGTCCCAACACACATATACACTTCACACTTTTTTTTAAGCTTTTGGGGGTTTTATTTATTTTATTTGTACGAGTGTTCAGCCTGGATGCATATATGTGTACCATGTGCTTGCCTGGTAGCCATGGATTCCTGGGATTGGCATTGCAGGCTGTGGTGAGCCAACATGTCTGTCTGGGAGTTGAACCCAGGTCCACTGCAAGAGTCACAAGGGCTCTAACCACTCGGCCACCTCTCCCAGCCCGACACATTTTACACTTTTAATACACAGGACTAGATAACTATACCAATGTAATAGATTTGACACATTTGAGTCTGACGCCCAGAGGAAGCAGAGCCTCCTCTGTCCCCACCAGAATCTCCGCTCTCAGCCTCACAGGGGTCAGCTGTCCACCCCCACTCAGGCACGTGAGGGCAGACACCTGGAGTGGGGCGGATCTGCATGCTCCTGCCCCCCACATTCCGGCGTTATTATAACTCATCCACTCGGTGCTTCCTTCCTTCAAGCCGTTTACAGGCAGTGTGCAAACCCTAGCTGCAGGGCGGGCAAGCTCGAGTGCCAGCCTCAGTAAAATGCAGAAACTCACGACAAAGAGGCCTTAGGCAGAGTCGCCCCAGTCCGAATGCAGGCGGGAGGGGCCCTGTAAGGACCTTCAGGAAGGTCCCCATTTGCTGCAGCGCCATCAACAAGGAGTCGGTGGCAAGGCCCACTGAGGAACAGCTGTGATGGCTGCATCCCGGATCGTCAGTCCTGACCCACTCACCGCTGGTGTGAAAGTCCTGCCTCACCTGGGTCCCTGCTAAAATCATGCTTGGGGAGACAGGGTTTGGCTGTCTTCCCAATATGGAGCACAGCTAGGCCGGCGGCTTGAAATGTTAACCCTCCTGGAGCCCCTTTCGACGCTCCCCAGGAGTGGTAGATGCAGAGACGAAAGCGACTCCACGAATGACCGTGGAAGTTAAATAGGTGCCTCCGTGTTTGGTTGTGTGAGGGACAGATGACACAGGCATGAGTGTATCCAAGGGGACCTTAAAGTAAAAACGCCTATGCCCTCTTCCCCTCCGTCTGGCCTCTTAAATCTCCCCCTAGTTCCCTGGGAATGGCTGTCACAATGCTGCGGGGCTGGGGGCTGGGACGGTTTCCTTAGAATGCTCGGTCTGTCTACACCACATGCATGCTGTTTTGCAAGCTCCCTCTGTTCCCTTCAGTCAATCTCCTGAGTGTGTGGAGCCTGTGGGAGTGGCAGGACTGAGTCACAACTTGCATAAGACTGTTTCTGTTCATGTCTGATGAGGAATATCTAAGAAATCTACATGTCATCAGACCTCAGCTACCATCTCCCATCTCTGCTCTCTGCAGACAGCTGAGTCTCTAGCAAGGAGTTGACTGCAGCTAAAACCCGGTGTCTTAACTAGTATTACTATTGCTGTGATGGAACTCCACGACCAGAAGCCTCGGCCTACCTATCCAGAGTCATAGTCTGCTGAGGGCAGCCAAGGCAGGAACTCAAACAGGTCAGGGACCTGGAGGCAGGAGCTGATGCAGAGGCCATGAGGGGAGATGCTTACTGGCTTGCTCCTCGTGGCTTGCTCAGTCTGCTTTCTTATAGATCCCAGGACCACCACCAGCTCAGGGACGGCACCACCCACAAAAGAACTGGGCCCTCCCCCATCAATCACTAATTAAGAAAACGCTAGGCAGGCTTGCTGTAGCCTGATCGTATGGAGGCGTTTTCTCAATTTAAGTTCCTTGCTTCCCTCCATGGCTGGATAATGGACTAAACCTCTGAACGGTGAGTGAGTCTCTGTTAAATGTTTTCCTTTATATGAGTTGCCATGGTCAATGGTGTCTCTTTATAGCAAAAGGAACCCTAACTAACACACCTGGTCTCTACCCACAGAAATACTCACTCCCACATAAATACACAAATATAACGATTCTGCATGTGAAAGCCAATGTGTGGTGTATATCTTTCCAAGCCTAGGTTACCAAACTTAATATAATAATGTCCAGTTCCATCCATTTTCCTGCAAATTTCAGTTTTATTTTTCTTTACCCCTGAATAAAACTCCATTGTGTATACCTGCCACATTTTTATTATCCAGTCTTCAGTGAGTTTGGGGTGGAGCATGAAATTCAATCAAAACTAAGTGTATACGAAAATGCCATAAGGAAGCCTATTACTCTATATGGTGGTGGTGGTACACGCCTTTAATCCCAATACTAGGGAGGCAGAGGCAGACGGATCTCAGTGAGTTCAAGGCCAGCCTGGTCTACAAGAGCTAGTTCTAGGATAGCCTCCAAAACCACAGAGAAACCCTGTCTTGAAAAAAACAAAACAAAACAAAACCAACCTTTAAAATAATAACGAATTGGGGTGAAACTGACCACCAGTTTTTATAAATAAAGTTTTATTGAACACAACTAAACTTTCCTGATGACTGTGGAGTGTTTCTATGGGTGATGATACCCAATGACCTGGGAAATCCTTGAGTGCCAAGCACAACACACTTAGGCAGGTGGCCCATTTGGGACCACGTGAGTATGGCTGCTGTGCCCTCTCTGCACGTGATAAGTGGGACAACCAAGGCTAAAGGGCAAACAGAAGCTTCCTCCATGCAAAGGACTCCCATCTTCTACCTACCATCTCACCAGCGTCTCTGCTTGCCTGCCTTAGAATTACCAGAGATGCTAGGTAAAGGCACTGGCTCAGGATTCAGCCCCATCAGGACCCAGCTCCTCAGTAAGGGGCCTGAGAAGCTGGAGCTCAAGAAGCGCTCCCAAAGACAGGTGCATAGCTTTCAAATATGGAAGTGGTCCAACACTTAGGGCACAAGGCCCCCATGATTCTCTTGCATCCATTCAGACCATTCTTGGCTGACTTCTCAAAGTGTTACCCCCTCCCCCGCCTCCCCCCCCTGCGATGGCAACAGCTTGTGAGAGACAGAGCAATTCCTCACCCCCACTGCGCAGAAGAGCCCACATGGCCCAGAGCAGGCTGACTGCTCTCCATAGCTATCCAGGGCAGAGCACAGCTCCTTTGGCATGTGAGCTCAGGAAGAGCAGATTCAGGGCTATTGTAAGTTCTGCAGCACTCTGAGTCTGAACCCCAGGAGAGCCCAACACTTGTTTGCATTCTTTACCACTGCTGGCCCTGACTGCTCAACAGTCTTCACCCTCTCAGTGGCACAAAAGCAAAATTCATTCTGTAGAAAACGTATCTGCTAGGGTTTACTCTTATCACTCTAGCAGTATGGGAGCCAGTCCTCTCAGGACCGCACAGGACAGGCACCTTGGAGTTCAGCCGGAGCAGGCTGTGTGACTAACGACATGAGGCAGGTTAGGGCGACTCAGTGTGTTTTCAACCTACAGAGTTTTTGCTTTAAGTGGATTCTAGAGCTTAGATCCTGTTGTACACTGGGGACAAACTCCCCAGTGCACACACACACACACACACACACACACACACACACACACACAGGTCACTGCGTCTAGTGATGGCTCAGAACAAAACCGGGGACCCCTGGGAGGTGCTCTTTGAGTTAGCTTGGACATCTGTCTTCTCGCCTGCCATGAAGCACTCAGAGCCTCCCAAACCTTTGCCACCTTGGTCCTTGCTCCTGCTCCCAGCCAGGTCACACTGATCCTCCAAACTCTTCTCCACAACTATGGCTCTCTCTCCAGGCGCAGGCTGGTGTGCTTGACCCCTTGTGGCCCTCCTGAACTTTGGTCCCATCTCCCAGTAACAATGACAACCTGGTGAAGGTGAGGCCATCATCCATTGCTGTACTTTCTCCGGGGCATGTGCATGTGTGTGTGTGACAGGTCACACAAGTAAAGGTGAGAGGTCACACATCCTTGATCGCCATCCATTTTGAGAAAGGGTCTGTCACTGAGGTTAGGGAGACCCAGGGATCCTCCTTTCTCTGCCTCCCCCAGGCAGGGACTATGAGCAAAAGTCACCACACCTGGATTGTAAGGATTGATCCAGTCATTCATGCTGGCAGGGCAAGCCCTTTCCTGACTAGCCTGACTCCCCAAGCTCCCCACAGCTATACTTTCACTCCCTCAGATTTCTCTACAGAAGAGTTTCCACAGAGCAGGCGATCAGTGTGAATTGGAGGAAGCACTCAGTGTGAATGGGAGGTTGTTCAGTGTGAATGGGAAGGGGTGCTCAGTGTGAATGAGAGGGGTACGCAGTGTGAATGAGAGGGGGTGCTCAGTATGAATGGGAGAGGGTGCTCAGTGTGAATGGGAGGGTTGTTCAGTGTGAATGAGAGGGGTACGCAGTGTGAATGAGGGGGTGCTCAGTGTGAATGAGGGGGTGCTCAGTGTGAATGGGTGGAGTCACTCAGTGTAAATGGGAGGATTGTTCTGTGTGAATGGGAGGGGGTGCTCAGTGTGAATGGGAAGGGTGCTCAGTGTGAATGGGAGGAGGTGCTCAGTGTGAATGGGAGGGGGTGCTCAGTGTGAATTGGATGGCAGTGAGAGGGGACAATCACAAAAGTCCAGGCACCATATTGCCACATGGCTGAGAAGTTGCTCTTGGGATGGTCACTCCCTGGTCTACCACTTAGAGTGAGCTTTAGGCCCTGTGCAAAGACAGAAAGCAATGGAGTCCCCTGGAAGCCAAGTTTCATGACTGCCCTGCCCCCAGGGAAATTCTCCAAACCCACCCCTGTTCAGGGAGAGAAAGTTCAGGCTTCAAGCTCCAGAGACATGAATTCAAGCCTTACTTCTCCACTTATTAACATGACTATAACCATTAACCTACAGGGGCCCTAGACACTCTTCATCTGGCTCAGGTCAGGAGATTCAGCCTCAGCACACGGGACTCTTGCCCTTCCCACAATCCCTGAAGGACACTGCCTGGGGGTTGAAGAGTCAAGAAGAGGAAGAAGAAGGAGTCTCAGCTGCAGCCAGGGGAAACCCTCTCAAAGCAGCCCTAGAGAAGAGAGAGACAGAGACAGAGACAGAGACAGAGACAGGGAGAGAGAGAGAGGCGTGGGGAGGGGGACACGACACTCTCAGCCCCTGGGTTACATAGCATACTCATCTCAAAAAAAAAAAAAAAAAGGTTGGTTTTTCTTTGTTTTGTTTTGTTTGATTGACTTCTTTGAGACAGGGTTTCTCTGTGTAACCATGGCTATCCTGGAACTCACTCTGTAGACCAGGCTGGCCTCAAACTCTCAAGAGATCTGCTTGCTTCTACCTCCAGAGTGCTGGGATTAAAGGTGAGCACCAACAAGCCTGGCTCAAGAAAAAAAAGTTTAAAAGGGAGAATTGAGAAGGGTTACTTTATTATCTTCCCAGAAACACAAATGAAGAGTTGAATTGCCAGTCCTATACAGGACTTCAGCTGGTCCCCATCTATCCCTTTGACCCCAAAGCAAACCAGATTCCAAGATGTGGCCTTGGGAACTCAATTCCAACAGGACATCCACCTGAAGCTCACATTTTTTGTTAATTCTATTCATCAGCAAAGGAGCCTAATCCAGGGTCACAAAGGTGGATCTGATACCAGGAATCTCTGCCAAGGGGAACCACTGCAAGGGGTCCAGCCTGCAGCAGGACAGAAACAGAGAAGGGGCTCTCTGGCCCCAGGGCCTCCCATCTACAGTCTGCAATTCATTAAGACTAAAGGGGACTGCTGAATGAGCCCTTTGTGGATCAAAAGCCCTCCATTGGAAACCCAGCCAACTAACCCCACAAAACTGGCTTCACAACTTCTCAGGAGAAAACCATCACTACCCCAAGGACTGAAGACTTTTGTTCAGACCTGTAAACTCCAGAAACTCAGGTTACCAAGGGGTGACAAGCATGGCCCGTTGAGCTCACAGTTGTCCAGGTGTGGAGAAGCCAAAAATAGTACCAGCACTGAAGCCAGAGCACTGGGGAGCCAAAACAGCTCTCTCCTGGGTTTTGTTTACTGAAAAAAGACATACAACCCACCATGCCCAGTAGGACCAGACCAGAATAGAAAGCTAGACAAGGATCATGGACACCACCCTCTGATGGAACTGAGCCTCCTCAGCTTTCCTTAGGTAGTCACATGAAGGCAACTGACAGAAGGGTCCCTTTGGTGTCACAAGCAAGCCATACATTAGAATCACCAAAAACTGCAAGTTCACCACACCAGGACCCAAACCCACACCCCAAGGATTCTCATATGGGTTCGGTCTTTAAGGCCTTTCTGGGCTGAGTAAGTTAAAAGGTGTCCCTTACCCAAGATGTATCTATCTGCCCTGGACCCCAGAATGTGGCTTTGTTTGGACCAGAGATGAAGGTTAGGAGCATTAGCTATCACTCCCATGCAGCTGGGCTCTAAGCCCAGTGTCCTAATGAGAGACAGGAATATGATCAGAGGAGAGGCCGTGGAAAGGAGACTGATACTAGATGATACGGACACAGAGTGTGGCAGCCCAGGGTGGCAAAAGCCAGATCCTCCCACACTGCCATTGAATACATTTATGGGTCCTGCACCACTTGATGCCTGGTTCTTTGGGAGGTGATCCTGAGGAAATCTACACCCCCATGACTGTAGGGATGCCCCAAAGTACCTGGAGCCTCCAAAGATGAGGACATCTGGAAGCCAGGATGTCTGGAGCAGAAAAGATTCTAGAACTCTGCATATCACTGCAATTAGCCACCTGGCTGTGCTCCAGATCTACCTCATAAAATTCTAGTCTGGCCCTGTAGACTCTGACGTGGTGGTCTGAGTCAGGTGTGCCCTGCTGGGGAATGTTTTAAGAGATCTCATGTGCTTCTGATGTGCAGTCGGGAGTATGAACTGAGACTCTGGAAAATAGCACTTGGCTGGGCCCACATGGAGAGTACAGGGTGGGCTGCTGGGCCCCAGGCTTTTCTATAGTCTGATGGGGTTCAGTGTGCTGAATGAAGGGGTGACTGGGTGGATGTCTCCTCTGTCTGGGTACCTGGGAATGCCTTGGATATGTTTTATACTCAATCGAATGGTGTTTGGGTCTGTATATCCTGTGTGATGGTCAATGCAGTGTTTGGACCTGTGTATCCTGTGTGATGGTCAATACTGTGTTTAGATCTGTGTGTCCATCTATGATGGTCAGTGCTGTGTTTGGGTCTGTGTGTCCATCTGTGATGGTCAGTGCTGTGTTTGGGTCTGTGTGTCCATCTGTGATGGTCAGTGCTGTGTTTGGGTCTGTGTGTCCATCTGTGGTGGTCAGTGCTGTGTTTAGATCTGTGTGTCCATCTGTGATGGTCAATGCTGTGTTTGGATCTGTGTGTCCATCTGTGATGGTCAATACTGTGTTTAGATCTGTGTGTCCATCTGTGATGGTCAATACTGTGTTTAGATCTGTGTGTCCATCTGTGATGGTCAATGCTGTGTTTGGGTCTGTGTGTCCATCTGTGATGGTCAATACTGTGTTTAGATCTGTGTGTCCATCTGTGATGGTCAATGCTGTGTTTGGATCTGTGTGTCCATCTGTGATGGTCAATACTGTGTTTGGATCTGTGTGTCCATCTGTGATGGTCAATACTGTGTTTAGATCTGTGTGTCCATCTGTGATGGTCAATACTGTGTTTAGATCTGTGTGTCCATCTGTGATGGTCAATACTGTGTTTGGGTCTGTGTGTCCATCTGTGATGGTCAATACTGTGTTTAGATCTGTGTGTCCATCTGTGATGGTCAATACTGTGTTTGGGTCTGTGTGTCCATCTGTGATGGTCAATACTGTGTTTGGATCTGTGTGTCCATCTGTGATGGTCAATACTGTGTTTAGATCTGTGTGTCCATCTGTGATGGTCAATACTGTGTTTAGATCTGTGTGTCCATCTGTGATGGTCAATACTGTGTTTGGGTCTGTGTGTCCATCTGTGATGGTCAATACTGTGTTTAGATCTGTGTGTCCATCTGTGATGGTCAATACTGTGTTTGGGTCTGTGTGTCCATCTGTGATGGTCAATACTGTGTTTAGATCTGTGTGTCCATCTGTGATGGTCAATGCTGTGTTTGGATCTGTGTGTCCATCTGTGATGGTCAATACTGTGTTTGGATCTGTGTGTCCATCTGTGATGGTCAATGCAGTCTACTTGACATAATCTAGGATCACCCAAGAAAACCTCTGGACATGTCTATGAGGAGTTTTGAGGTTAATTGAGGAGAGAAGAGATCCACCCTAAATGTAGACAGCAACATGGGCTTAGGTCTCAGACAAAATCAAAAGAAGGCATGTTGAATACTAGCATTCATTTGTCTGATTCCTGACTGGAAGCAACATGACCAGCTGCCTGGAACTCCCACAACCATGGTTTTCCTGCCGCGATGGAATGAACCTTCAAACTGGAAGGGGAATAATTCCCTCCTCCCTTAGCATGATTTTTGTCATGGGACTGAGAATTAACCAATACACAGATGAGGCCACTTTCTGTGTTTCCCTTGGAGAAGAAAGCAAATGCCAATGACTGTGTCAGACAGGCAGAGAGTGTTACATGGGAGCTGGTGCAAATCTGAGGTCTGGGTAATGAAGGAAGGTCACTAAATTAGGCTTTGAAATTCACACCTGGTCCCAGGCCCTCCTCCCCATCTGCATCCTGTGCACCTGAAATAAACAACCTTCACCATATAGTCCGGCCACGGGGTCCTGCCTCACAGAGACCCAGCCAAGTGACCATGGACTGAACCCTGAGCAAAGCAGTCTTGCTACATTGTTTTCAAGTTGTAGCCAAGGCATTTGGTTACAGCAACACAAAAAGTAACTTAAAACATTCAGTGACAGGGCTGGAGATGTGAGTCAGTGGGAAGAATGCTCACCTAGCACCCACAGGCCCTGAGTTTGAGCCTGAACGTCACATACGCCAGGTGTGATACATGCTCACCTGTAACCCGGCACTCTAGAAGTGAAGGAACAAAGCCCAGGATTTCAAAGTTGCCCTTGCTTATGTAACCGGCACAAGGCCTCTCTGAAAACCACGAGACCTTGTCTCAAAGAAAAGAAGACATTCCATCAACAGAAGCCACAATTATCTACTCTGGCTATGACACTGTCCTGGATAGCATCTGCTGAATGGTCCCCAAAATTCATCTGTGGCCATCTTCACCCTGGCACCTCAGAAAGTGAAGTTGTTTGGAGTTAAGGTAAAGAGAGAGGTTGGAGAGATTCCAGAGCCAATGGACGGATGCTGGTATAGGAAAAAGGGAAGAGGGCACTTGGAGGTGACCCCCTAAGAGAAGGCAGCCCTGAAGACAAGGAAAGATGCCTCAAGAACCCAGTCCTGCCTCCCCTGGACCTGGGACTCTGGCATGCAGGGCTATGAGACAGTAAGTGTGATGGTTAAGGCCAGGGCTTGGGGTTCATTGGCACAGCCATGCCAGACTGGAGCACATGGTATAATACCTGGTTCTTGTGACAACTTTGTACATTTTGTTGTTATTATTCCATTTTGCCATGAAAAGAATAAAGTCTTATAAAAAGGAGTTCACTGGCCTGCCCAATGCACATGTTCGGCTAATACTCAAGCTAGGATGAAGCTTGAGGCTAGTCTGCAACAAAGGGTGGCCAAGGTCTCAGTGCTAGGTCAGAGGCGAAGGGAGGCTCCCCTCCCACAGGGATCCAAAGCCTTCCATGCTCACAGCTTGCTCACCCTGGGGTTTGGAACCCTCTACGGAGTCTTGTTGGATGGTTAAGGGCAAGGGAGGAGATTGTGGTGGTGACATCCGGGTCCCAGTGAGCAAACAGGCAAGGAAACCTCCAGAGGCTGGGGAAGGTGCTCAGAGGGTGAGGCCCTGAGCTAGCATGGGTACCTGGGGTCCTAGCCCCAGAAGCCATACAGAAACGCTAACTGCAGCATGTAATCCCAGCATGGAGTCGGGGGACAGAGACAAGAGGATCCTTAAACATTGCTGGCAGTCAGTCTACCAAAGCAGTGAGCTCCAGAGTCAATGAGAGACTAGGTCTCAAGAAATAAACAGTGAGCGACTGAGGAGAGAGACCTGGTGTTGACCTCTGGCCTCCACACACGCCCACACACATAGGTACACGTGCACACACAGGAACAAGTGTACACATATACAGCACACGCATACATGTGCATATACACACACAAATAAATAAATAAATAAATAAATAAATAAATAAGATAAGGGATGGTAGGCTGGTATCTTAGGGTTTTTACTGCTGTGAAAACAAAGTTTCTCTGTGTAACTTTGACTGTCCTGGAACTTGCTTTGTAGACCAGGCTGGCCTGGAACAGAGATCATCTGCCTCTTGCCTCTGCCTCCCGAGTGCTGGGATTAAAGGTGTGAGCCACCACCGCTGGCTCACTGCAATTTTTATAAAGGAAAACATCTAATTGGGTCTGGTTTACAGTTTTAGAGGTTTGGTCCATTATCATCATGGCAGAACATGGCAGCCTGCAGGCAGACATGGTGCTGGAGAAAGGGCTGAGAGGTCTACATCTTGATCCACAGACAGCAGGAGGCTGTGTGTCCCAACAGGGCATAGCTTAAGCTTAGGAGACCTTAAAGCCCACCCCTCAGTGATGCACTTCCTGCAACAAGACCACACCCACTCTGACAAGGCCACACCTCCTAATAGTACCACTCCCTATGGGCCAAGCATTCAAACAAATGGTCTATGGAGGTCATTCCTGTTCAAACCACATCTGGAGAGAGGGCCCCGCAGTTAAAATCACTTGTTGCTCTTGCAAAGGACCCAGGTTCAATTCCCAGCATTTGTCTGGTAGCCCACAACTATCTGTAACTCCAGTTCCAGAGGATCTGTTACACCTTTCTGACCTCCGTGGTAACCAGGTTCTTACATGAATTCTAGCAAAACATTCATAAACATTGAATAAAATAAATAAATAAATCTTTCTATGTGAGAGAGAGAAAGAGAGAGTGAAGAGAGAGAGAGCATTTTCTGTGAGAGGCCCTGCATTCATGCCCAAAACCACAAAAACCAGGGGCCAGGGGGTGGGCATAGTTAGTTTACTAATGGAATAGAATTTGATTCCCATTTTGTTAGAAATGAGAGATTTTAGCGTTTTTTACCAAAAGTAGCTAATTTGATTTTCTGTGCAGAACAGCCACAGAAGTAAAAACCGTCAAGTCTGCATCTCACAGAAGGAAAACCCTGGCTCCAAAAGTCTCTGCTTCCACTTTGCTTCAGATCTGCAAGTCGGGGCTAACAGCTCCAGCCTGGGTGTCACAGCCAAGGAAGGTCACCATCACGTCCATTACAATTTCACTATAATGAAAAATCAGGTCGTATCAAACTAACAATGGGGTAGAAAAGTGGACAGGAGACAGTGGCCCTGATAAGTGATGAGGAGGCAGTGAAGGAGAATGCTTGTAGATTCAAGGCAGTATTCACAAGTTCCCTTCACATATGGAAAGCTCCCAGCCCACGCCCTCACCAGTGCAACTGAGTGACAGGGAAGCCCTGTTGATGTTTCTCCTTTAATTAATCCACATTTTCTATAGTGAGAAAACAGGAATCGTTTCATAATAAAGTTGCCTTCTTTAAGTAAAAGCAGAAAAAAAAACACTCGTCACCAAAGAGAGAAATTTTCTTCAGTAATGCAGCCGCTGATAAAGCACCCATGCTCCTCCTGTAAATGAGGCCTCATCTGGGCGCCTGTGTGTACCCTGATGAAACTCACTGGGTCACCAAAACAAACAAGAAACAGACATGAAAGCAGCAGAGGAACGGGCCACCCTTCAAACACAGTTCTTCCATTGGGGCTGAACTTTTGACCTGTTTGGTTTCTAATTTGCATTTTCTAGGGAATCCATGGGATTATGTTCAAAGAGGGGACTAAACTGTTTTATTAGAATATTAATTATGTATAATTAGGGGTGTCATTATACCACGTACACACGTGTATATATTTTGCTTACACACACACACACACACACACACACACATACACATGCATACACATACACACACACATACACACACACACACACACACACACACATACACATACACACACACATACACACACACACATACACATACACACACACATACACACACACACACACACACACACATACACATACACACACACATACACACACACACACACACACACATACACATACACACACATACACACACATACACACATACACATACACAGACATATGCATACACACACACACACACACACACACACACACACACACACACACACACACGTTACCTTGCTCCTCCTGATGCTCTCCTCTTCCCCACCTGTTCCTCTCAGTGCTGTTGCCATGGCAACTGAATTTCAATCTAAATGTTGGGGCAGTGGAGGGGGAAAGCAATGGGAATGATGGTGGCAGGACAGTAGCTCAAGTGGATAGTGTCTTTCGCAAAGATGGCCTGCATCTGTGCCCAGACATGAGCCAGGGAACAAACGAGATCTGACAGACCTGCATCGAGGCGGGCCCACCAGACAGATGCAGCAGGCTGCCTGCTTCTCCTCTCCACAACCATGAGAAAGCTCCTGCATCCCCAGGGGACGCAGAATGGGCTGTGTGGAGAAGGAAAGCACCCTCCTTGTCACTCACATGCCTTAGCATGACATGGGTGTGTCCAACCTGCAGCTGAACACAGCTTGAGTACAGCTCAACACAAATCCTAAACTTCTTAACACAGGAAGATTTTTTTTTTTTGCCATTTTTTTTTTTAAATTCCATTTCACACTTCTCCAGGACGGACTTTGCAGATGACAATGTTGAATTGCAAAATCAGAGGGCTGAACACACATCAGCTGGATCCTGGGTGGGACATGACCAGCATCCATCCTGTGTCCCAGAGTGGAAGAGACCCTGACTTGAGGAGACACCCACAGAAAGGGGCACCCCAGTGAAAAGAGCTGCGTAACAGAAATGAAGGACACCAACAGGGAAGGTCACAGAGAGGCACGCCAGCTACACACAGCTGGTCCTAGCGGCTACGACGTCTGCAGCCACTGAGTGGGTTTCCAGTGGTGCCTGGGCACTAGTGTAGAGCAAGAGCCTATCAGGAAGTCACCCTGAAACACAGTGAGGCCGGCTGTGCCCCACAGAGCCCAGGATGGCTCCACAGTTCTTCACTCTATTCAAAGCCTCAAGTCACTGCCGCATCCTGTTTCTCATTCAGGAAAATGGGTTGACCTCAGGCACACACTTACTTCCCTGTCTGCTTTTTTCTTGAATGGAATTGTTGGACTGTTTGTTTCAGTTCCTCTTTGGGGATACCAAGAAAGCCACGTTCCCCTTTTCCTGGTGTTAGAAGTGTGTCAGCTTGTGTCTGCGCAAATAAAAAGTGAAGATTTCAATGATTCACGGGCTGGATGGTCAGACGTCTTAGGAAATCACAGCTCATCGCTGTTTGCTCTTTGTTTTGTTTTGTTTTTTTAATTTTCATCATGTAGGTGTATTTTAGGCGTTTCTTTTTAATATTTATTTATTTTAATTTAATTTTACATTCCAACCAAAGTCCTCCCTCCCATCCACCCCCTCACCTCCTCCCCAGCCCACTCCCCCATCCCCTCCTCCCCTCAGGTAAGAGCTTCTATGGGGAGTCTAAAAAGTCTGGCACATTAAGTTGGGGCAGGACCAAGCCCCTGCCCTCTGCATTAAGTCTGAGCATGGCATCCCACCATAGGGAATGGACTCCAACAAGCCAGCTTATACACCAAGGATAGATCCTGGTCCTACTGCCAGGGGCCCCTCTGACAGACCAGGCTTCACACCTGTCTCCCACATACGGAGGGTCTAGCCCTGTCCCATGGAGTCTCCAAAGCTGTTCATCCTTTGTTTGTGTTTTTCCTATATTCTTTCCAACTGTCCCCGAGTATGTCTCCAAGCAGACGTGTGTCTGACAGTACATAACAAGAACGTCAGGGAGACAGAGGCAGCATCCTCTTCCTTGTCTAAAGGGACTCACAAAGCTCTCATCACTGGGACACAGAAGTGGGAGGGAAAAAAGTCACCATCATGGCAGGGTGGGGATCCGAGGCCACCCAGAGCCACCGTGTCTTACCAAGCTGCTCTGAGTCTTGGTCATTGCATGGTATAGACAGAGGTTCCTGTTCTACCTGGTCCTGCCACCCTTCAGCCCCAAATAAACACACAGATGCTATATTAATTATAAACTGTTTGGCCAATGGCTCAGGCTTCCTTTTAGCTAGCTCTCTCTTAATTATTGACCCATTTCTATTCATCTAAGTATTGCCAGAGAAATGCTTATCCTGTTACTCCTTCCTCAGCTACATGGCATCTCTCTAGCTACGTCTATCTGCCTCCTCTCCCCAGAATTCTCCTCATCTTGTAGCCCCGCCCATATTTCCTACCTGGCTACTGACCAATCAGCAAGCTAGCCAGCTAAAATAGCCATATTTGTGAGCTCTGGGTTAAAGTCTCAATGACTAATGTAGAGAGCAATAGAGGAAAACTTGACATCAGCCTCGGGCCTCCACCACGCACACATGCAAACATGCATACACATACATATGCATACCATACATGCAGACACAAGAAAAGGATAAAGGAAAGGAAGAAACTAGCCACACACAAAAATAAAAATAAGTGTAACATCATCAGCTGTCAAGAGGGTGCCAGTTTCTTCTCCCCAGCTTAGCTACAGCCAGATGCAGTCAGGTCTGAGTGTTAATGACAAAACACCTGATCATGGAAGGGTTCATCATGGCTTGAGGTGGAAGACAGTCCACAACAGTAGGAAAGACAGCAGCAGGAGTGTGGCTGGTCAGGAAGCAGAGAAAAGCATTCTTGCCCTTTCTTTCTTCTTTTTTATTTAACCTGAGACCCCATCTTCCAGAAGGCTGCTTCTCACTTTTGGGGTGAGTCTTCCTCAGTTAGAACCCTAAAAACACCCTCACAGACATGTCAAAAGTATATCTCCTGGGCGTTCCTAAATCTCATCAGGATTGGCAAGATGGAAGAGATGATTCAGAGGGTAGCAGTGCTTGCTGCCCAAGCGTGAGGAATCCTGGCCATGATTCCAGACTCGCCTGTACCCTTTCCTCCCCATGTGGCAGGCCTGCCCTGAGCTTCCAACTTCCCTGAGAACTCTGTACTCCTTCTGAAAAACCAAAGATGCAGGCTCAATCCTGCCCCCACACTCAGGGCAGGCTAAATCCTGCCCCCCACACGCAGGGCAGGTTCAGTCCTGCCCCCACACCCAGGGCAGGCTCAGTCCTGCCCCCACACCCAGGGCAGGCTGGATCCTGCCCCCACACCTAGGGCAGGCTCAGTCCTGCCCCCACACCTAGGGCACATGCTTCCTCTGTCTGTGTCCTTCTGCTACTCATCACTTCACGAAGGCCAGCAAGCATCTGCTGCTTCTGAAAGCCCAGAGCTTGCACAACTCACCTCTGACAAGAAGCATCTCCCTTTCCTAGGATCTAAAACATGAAGGAAATGAGGGACACTTCCAGGTGAGACCTGAGAGAAAACAGACTGCTTAGGTGTAGTGTGTGTGTGTGTGTGTGTGTGTGTGTGTGTGTGTGTGTGTGTGTATTTGTGTGTGCATTCCTGTGTGCACATGCTCATACATATCCCAGCATGTGTGTGTGAAGGCCAGAGGTCAACACCAGATGTCTTCCTCAATTTCTCTACACCTTATATCTTTAAGGCAGGGTCTTTCACTGATCCTAGGGCTGGCCAGAAAGACCTAAGAATGCTCCTGGAATTTACTGGAATTTACAGGTACATACCACTCTCCTAGCCTTCATTCGGGAAACAAGCCTGTGTGGCTTTGCCTTCTGGCAAAGGAGTCCACTTGCAGAAAACTCTGGTCTCATGGGGTCCCAAGGCACACATGGGCCAAGACTCCCAAGCATCACCAGGGAATATTCTTCCAAAGCAAGGTACATTTCTCTTCTCTGCCACTAAGTCAGGATGTCTCAGCTCCAAAGAATACTAACAGTGTCTTAACAAGGAACTGCAGGCTGACACAAGCTTGTCAAAGTATCAGTAAAAGATTTATCCTTATTTAAAAGCAAAACCCAAAGCTAGGCACAGTGTTACATGCCTGTATTTCCAGCTACTCAGGAAACAGAGGGAAAAGTCACAGGAGTGCAGGAGTTCAACCTCAGCAACATAGTGAAAAGCCTCTGTATATTAAGACAAAATCTATTGTAGCTCAGGCTGGCCTCAAAGTCACTGTGTAGTCAAGTCTGACCTTGAACTTCTGATCCTCCTGCCTCTGCCACCCAAGTGCTGGGATAACAGGCATGCATCCCAATGCCCAGTTTATGTGGGTGATCAACCCAAGAACCTCCTACAGGCTAGACAAGCACTCTGTCACCAAGCAACATCTCCGACCACCCAATATCCTTCAAAGTCATTATTTTTCGTTTAAGAGCACAAACTTAAAACCAGGTTATTCGTTTTTCTGGGGTTTGGAGAGATTTGCTTCTGCTATTGAGTTGTTTTCGGGTTTTTGTTTTGTTTTGTTTTTAAGTACTTTGAATTTAACACTTTATCTCCAGGGCAGCCTGCAAATTTTTTTCTCCTTTTCTCCTCCCTCTGTGAGCTGTTCTCTCCCATCATTTGCAATAACATGGGAAACAGCACATCAGGCAAAAACAAAAACAAAATCCATTCAGCAAAAGATATGAAAAGGATATGAAAAGGTTGGCCTCAGAAGACAGAAGGGAGTTCCCCTGGGGTACAGAACACAGACACAGGAAGACGGGGTAAATGTCAAGGGATCCGTTGTGCAGCAAGGTGACTGGTGCCACTGATGATGCACCAGTTTCCAAAACCTGAGTGTGCGTTCCCTAGCGAGCCGGAAGCACTTGCCACCGCACCTGCACGCTTCAGAATAACATGGCAGGACTTTAAAACCATGGACGGTTGCCTGACAGTTGAGAGAAAGGAATAAAAACAAGAAAAAGAGGGAGGGACGGAGGGACGGAGGGACAGAGGGGATTGCTACTCAAGGGCTGCCAAGAAAACTCAGCAGGTAAAAGCTCCTCCTACTCCACAAGCTTGGAGACCTGAGTTTGATTCCTGAAACCCACACCAAGGTGGAAGGAGAGAACAGGCTCTACAAAAGTGACCTCCGACCCCACACACACATGAGCTGCAACCCAGACAACCCCCACACGTGTCCTGAATGAAACCCACAATAATAATAATTTTACTTGAAAAATCAGGGGATGGCGAGATGGTGCCGTGGCTGAAGTGTTTGTCCTTGCAGATGTAAGGACTGAGTTCAAATCCCAGAACCAACATAAACACTGGTGTATCAGTCAGGGCTCTCTAGAGGAACAGCACCGACAGACCCCAGCAGTTGTTCAGTCCACAAGGTTGGATGTCTTGGCTGCTCTTCGGTATCTGCCTGAACCCTGAAGAAGTAAGGCTAATGCCAGTGAAGGAATGGACTTGCCAGCCAGAATGAGAGGGAGCAGACACAGAGAGCGAGCTCTCTTCTTCCATGTCCTTTACGCAGGCTGCCAGCAGAAGGTGTGGCCCAGATTAAAGGTAGGTCTTCCTGCTTCCAATTATTTAATTAAGAGAATTCCCTTACGGGTGTGCCCAGGTGTCTGGCTTTTAGTTAACTCCAGGTGTAGTCAAGTTGACAACAAGAACCGTCCCAGTGGATGTGCAGCCTTTCTTAATCCCAGCTGCTGAAGGCAGAGATGGGCACCGGGGAGCAAGCTGGCTATGGAGAAAAGCTCTATCGTCGAGCTCTGGGTTTGATTGAAAGACCCTGCCTCACTGAATAAAGTGGAGATCAATGGAGGATGAGTCCTGCCGTGAGCCTCGGGCCTCTACACACAGTACACACACATACACACATGCATGTGCTTGAACACACCCACACACATGCAGACATGCATACACACACACACACAAGTCAAAACACAACTTCCCCGAAGGAGCCCTAGGAAGGAACTTTGGGCAGCCACCCAGGCCCCTCTTCATCCACCTTCTCCTCCTTCAACCAGCTGGACTTGCCCTGGAGGTAGACTGCAATAAGGACCCCAAATTGGGGCTCTGGTGCTAACAAGAGACTCAGCGTGCACGTTGGGTGAAGATGTAACCTGAGCCAGGCCAGGCGGTGTCTCTGACACTAGGCTGCCAGCCAAGCCCCTGCTCCCTAATTTGAGAAGTGAAAATGACCTCCTCAGAACTTTCTCCACATGAGCCCGGCAGAAGATCAAAGGCACAGTGTCCAGCCGGCTCACAGTGGGCCGGCGTTAAGTCATGATTTGTGGTGTCTATTCACACAACTTGGCTTTTTTCATTTGTTTGTCTTTGGTTTTTCACGTTATGCTTTTTTGTTGTTGTTGTTCGTTTATTTATTTCCGAGACAGAGTCTCACATAGCCTAAGCTGACTTCAACCATTATATAGCCAAGGATGATTTCCAACTCTTGATCTTCCACTTAGGGCTTCCAAGTGCTAGGATTCCAGGTGTACACGGCCAGTATAGAGTCTCATTCTTCATCTAAATGATATGATGTGACATATGATGGTATAGTATGGTATGGTGTGGTATGGAGTATGATATGGGGTAGGATGGGATTATAGAGTATGGTATTGTGTAGCATGATACGATGTATGGTATGACATGACATGGTATGATGGTGTGGTATATTATGGTATGGTATGATATGGTATGGTATGATATGATATGATATGGTATGGTATATGGTATGGTATGGTATGATATGGTATGGTATGGTTTGGTGGCAAGTATGGTATGGTATGCTATGGTATGGTATATGGTATGGTATGCTATGGTATGGTATGCTATGGTATGGTATATGGTATGGTATGATATGGTATGATGCATGGTATGGTATGGTATATGGTATGATATGGTATGGTATGATATGGTATATGGTATATGGTATGGTATGATATGGTATGGTATATGGTATATGGTATGGTATGGTATGATATGGTATGGTATGGTATTTGGTATGGTATGGTATATGGTATGGTATGATATGGTATGGTATGACATGGTATGGTATATGGTATGGTATATGGTATATGGTATGGTATGGTATATGGTATGGTATGATATGGTATGGTATGGTATATGGTATGGTATGATATGGTATGGCATATGGTATGGTATATGGTATATGGTATGTTATGGTATATGGTATGGTATGATATGGTATGGTATATGGTATATGGTATGGTATGGATGGTATGATATGGTATGGTATGATATGGTATGGTATGGTATTTGGTATGGTATGGTATATGGTATGGTATGGTATGGTATGGTATGGTATGATATTTGGTATGGTATGATATGGTTTGGTGGCAGGTATGGTATATTACAGTATGGTACATTTTGATATTGTATGCTATTCTCTCTGGATATTACCATTTCTACCTCTGGCCTTAGGAATCTTCAAATGCTTCTATACAGAGGAATCCCTGGTCCTCAGTGAGAGGCCAGCACCACACCCCTGGGTCCCAGACAGGCAGAAGTCACATCCTGCTAGGTTCTGCATCCTGGCAGTCCCATCTCCCTCCAGAGGGGTGTGCTGTGCCTTGCTCTCCCTACAAGGGCAGGGTCAGAAGTCATCCCAAGAGGAAATGTAGCCTCTGCCCCTGGCCTCCTCTCTCTGTCTTCAGGAAGCCCACACCTCACAAATCAGACTCAGGGTTAGGGTTAGGGCCATGAACCCTGAGTGCCAGAAACTCCATGCTCACGGACTAACACCAGCAAACGCTTGGAGCCACTTACTTCAGGGTCACGGCTGGAGCTAAGAAAAGAGCAGCATGAAAAGGAGTCTCTCGCTGGGGTCTGGGTGAACACTTTCTAAGCATATTTACTTCCTGTTGGCATCTTTACAGCTTTTCCCAAAAGACTGTTGCCACGGTAACAGATGACTTCGCCTTTTAGCTGTTCAATCAGTAAAATGACCTTAAAGTTTTTTTTAAACCTCTTTTAAACATCAGTGATCTTAGGGGACAGGGTTTCCGAGACATTGAGCAAGTCTTTTAAGTATATTAATTGGCTGTTAGTTGTCTAAATTGGACTCCAAATTCAGGTGATCCTATCCAGAGCCTGCTCTGTCATTCTGACAAGAGCCTGGCCTACCCTGGGACTCTCACACTTCTCGGTGACACATTCCTGCTTCCAAAGGGCCCTCTGCTTGCCTGTAAAGCAGAATGGTCTGTGGTGTGACTGGGGGCTTGCCCCTGCTGAGAAGCCACTGGCCCTACCCCATGTTGGAACCAGCAGAGCCAGGCACCCTGCTCCCTAGGGGTAGGACATCCAGGACTCCTTCATCACTTCTGGCCTAGCTGGGTCAGCCTTCTGCTGCCTCCTCCTCCTTCACCTCCCTTACAACCCTCAGCGAGGGCCCCCTCATGCTGAGCACTGTGGTCCATGCTCTGCATGCAGGAGTGGCCAAGACAAAGGCCCTGCCCTCCTGGGTCCCAGGTTATAATGACAGAGACCAAGCAATATACAAATACACATGGACTATCTATCGCATCAAGGGAAGAGACAGAACCAAGGATGAAAGCAGAGACCTGGGTATCTGGGAAAGAGCTGCCTAGAAAGAAGGAACCACAGTCCTGTCTTGAAACAAAACCATGGTGTTCAAGAACACTGATCACGGAAACTCCAAGGACGTGTGCTTAGCAGACCCTGTATTCAGCATCCTGCAATGGTTGTCTCCTGTGGTCTTCCATGCCACTGCCTCCCAGCTGACTCCATTTAGTGCCTCACCTGTATGACACCTTGGAGTCTTAATCTCAAAAAAAAAAAAAACAATCTTCATTCTCTTTTATAGTTTCCATTACTCTGCCAAAATTCAAAGATTTTTACTGACGTGTTAAGCAAGCATGGTTATTTTAAATCTACCATGTACATTCCCTATCCATATTCTTCTTCTACCTCTCAATACCACTCTGTGTGAATCTCTGTGTCTTCCCCCCCCCCCCACATTGCCTTTTCTCATACACCAAATTATTCAAATTGAGTGACAGCGGTGAGAGACGAGGGTGGGTAAAGCCACTTGCTGCCCAAGTATGAGGGCCTGAGTTCAAATCTCCAGCACCCACATAAAAAAGGCATGGCTGCACATGTCTATAACCCTAAAACGGGTGGGAGTCAGAGACCTGAGGGTCGTTGGGGCTTGCTGACTGGCTCCAGGTTCAGTGAGAGATGTTCACATTCTCCCTGTGGTCCCATGAGGTTGTCCCTCTTAAAGGGACAACTGTTGTATCTGATTAGAGGCCCTGGATTGCCTCATCTTAATCAAGTCACCTGTTCAAAGACCCTGTCCCCAAACAGTCACATTCTTTTCATGTTCCTGAGTAGTGTGTGTTGTGTTGTGATGTTTGTGCACTGGAGCGGGTGCAGGCAGACATGTACCACACACAGGCCAGGTGACAACCTCAGGTGTTGTTGGTCCTGAGTCTTCCTCCTTGTTAGAGACAGTATACACCAGCCTAACTGGCCTCTGAGCTTCCTGCATCTGGGGCTTCTGTCTCCCCCTCCCATCTCACCATAGGAGCCCTGGGATTACAGATTCAGGCTACTTCATTGGGCTTTACATGGATTCTGGGGATCTGGACCTCGTCCTCACACTTCTATGGCAAGTCCTTTACCCACTGAGCCATCTTCCCAGGCATCCTTATCGAATTTATAATTTATAAAGCAAGGATCTATGAGGGAGAATGACTTGCCTCGGGTCACACAGCTAACGCACCACAAAGCTGAGCATCCTACTGTCTTTGATGCCACAAGTTTCAATGCCAGGGTTCCACAGTGCATCGGCCACCAACCACCACCCGTGAGTATCACTGGATACATTCCTTCAATGAAGACACCAGGCCCCAGAGATGGTACTTCTGAGTAAGGCCCCAGGCCGTGTGTCCTCACAGGCTCCGCAGCAATGCAATGCGTGTATTCCAGGTGGAGAGAGCATTCCTTTCTAAACTGGGACTGACGTCATCTGTGGCACAGTGTCCCCTGGACCCAGAAGACACCCATTTCAAGAACATGTCAGAGGGGGTAGGGGGATGATTCCCATGGCTAAATTTCTTGCTGCAGTTCATATCTCTGGCACCATGTGAGAGCCAGGCGTAGCCAACTGTGTCTGTAATGGGAGGGTGTAGGTGGAGACAGACAGCTCACTGGAGCTCAGTGGCTAGTCAGGCTAGCAAAAAACAAGTTCTTGGTTCAGAGAGAGAGAGACCGAGAGACTGTCTCTCAAAAAAAAAAAAAAAAAAAAAAAAAAAAAAAAAAAAAAAAAAGATGGAGCATGATGGAGGAATCACCCAAGGGGTTCTGGACTCCCTCAGTGTATTCACCTGAACACACGTGTGCTCATACATAGAGAAGGGCAGGGAGGGGAGAAAGAACACACAAGCTCGGGCCTCTGGCTGCTGCCTGTTCTCTGAGCGTTTACTATAAACACTATAAACAGAGATTGTTGAAGTAAACATGGATAGGCTCTGGAGGTTTATTTTTAACTCTGCCGGGAAGGTGGCCATGAGCTCAGTGACTCACTACAGTGTTCAAAAAGAACCCTCTCTCTCTCTCTCTCTCTCTCTCTCTCTCTCTCTCTCTCTCTCACACACACACACACACACACACACACACACACACACACACACACACACACACACCAAAATTATACCTTCTACGTGGAATCAGAAATTACTGACTCAGAAAATTACCCTTTATAGTACACAGTGTAAATGCATCGAGCCTGACAACTAGAAGCCAGGCTACAAAGGTGATCGGGTGTAGCTATGCGCAGCTAGCGCCACCATGAGGACAAGAAGTGTAAGTGATGCCGAAGGCACAGAACACATGAGGAGAGCTGTGGAAAACAGATGACACAGAAACACAGCCAGCTGGGGTCACCACCTTCTCAAAGCTCCCAAGAAGAAACAACGATACTGGCTCAGTTAGTCCTGGGCCTCTCTTGGATCCTCTATCCAAGCAATACAGGCTGTGTTTGCAAGCTGCACCAGAGCTTGGCTGGCAAAGGGGGGATGGTGCACCCTTGAACACAGGCTTTGGCAGCCAAGCAGTGATGCTAAACTCTGTGCAGGTCTTTGTGTGGGCTGAGATCTGTTTTCTATGGATTACTACAGCACCCTACACCGTCCAAGAAACGTCAGACAAGTTGACCACAGCAATTAAGTTGTCTGCCATCTGCGAGGGCCTTGGCTTACAGCTTGCTGAAGTTAAATATATTTTGAAAAGAGACAAGCCAAGTTTTTCGATGTTTTGCCTATCTGTCAATCTCAGCCGCGTTAGCCTTGGAGCGTCTGAAGGGAGAATTGTTCTCCCTCAAGGAATCGTTTAGCGTTGGCATGCTGGAATTTCAGAACCTGAGGAGCACTCCAAAAATGAATTACTCCTTGAGAAACGCCGCCCCCCAATCTAATCTTGGGGTTGGCAGAGTTAAAGCCCTGCTAGGAAGTCAGCCAGGCTGCGAGATGAAGGGTTATTCTATCATCACCCCAGATGGCAAATCCTTTTCCAGAAGCACCAGGCCTAAGTGAAAAGCCCAGACTCACATCCCTGCCTCTGTTTCCTCACATCCAATGTGGCAGTCAAACCTGCAGGGTAACACTCAGAAACCCTCATCCTCTCAGCTGCTTTTCCAGGCTCAGCTGTGGGGACAGGCGGGAGCACGGGTCTGTAACCCTGCTTTGCTATGCACCTGTCCCTTGTTGTGGCCCGGCTTTGACCAGAATGACTTTCCACTCTTCTTGGGGACAGCGTTTCCCGACATAAGAGCGTTGTTTGTTTTTTAACTTTGTTTAGTTTCCTCTTCCTCACATGATAAGAATTTCTTCTTAAGACAATGGAAGGCTCAGGGTGGTGGCTCACACCTGCAATCCCAGCAGTCAGGATAGAAGCCGAGGACTGAGGTCAAGGCCTGGATTACCTAGCAAGGTTCTAGAAGGCAGCTGGTGAGGATGGGTGTGAGGTGGTGGAAAGCGTTCCCTAGGAAGAAAATCAAAGCCCCAGTGTGCAGCTGTTTTGGTTTCCATGGTGTAAACACTCTGAGCCATTGGTAGTTTAACAGCAGGGTGGCTATACTCCTGAGTATACTCAACGACCATCTCCTAGAAGCCGCAGGGGCCAGCCTTCACTCCAAGTGTCTTGGCAGAATGGAGAATGACCCCGGTTCCCCACATACATTAGTGACTTGTGTATATGTGCCCATAGCTCAGCCAACACTGATCAAATGCCAATCAAGAATCTAGAACAAGAGAAGAGGGCTCTGCCATTAAGACCCTTGAGGACTATGGCTGGTTTTTTATTTGTTAAAATAAAACAGGTTAAAACAGGTTAAAAACAAACAAACAAAACAACAGGCAGACTGTGAAGATTATTCCAGGTGTTGAGGCAATGTGATAAGGGCCAGGGCGGGAGCAGACACTGATGGGCAGGAAAACATCTCAGATGTGAGGACATTTGTGTTCTCTTTCGATGCAAAAATAAAAACTAGGCCTGGCAGGGTGAGACCTTCAGAAAGAGGGTGGGAAGACAGCTCCACAAGCGCAAGCGTGAGAGCCTGATTTCCATCCTCAGAGCCCACATGAAAAAGCCAGGCAAGCTGGTGTGTGTGTGTGTGTGTGTGTGTGTGTGTGTGTGTGTGTGTGTAACCCCGGGACTGAGGGATGAGGGTAAGCAGATCTTTGGAGCCCACTGGCCAATCCATCTGGCTAAACTGGTGAATTCCAGCACAGCCCCTGCTATCATAAGGCTAAGGAGTGGAGAGGCTGGAGATACGGCTCAGGACATTTGCTGTCCTTGCAGAGGGCCCAAGCTCAGCTCCCAGAACCCACATGGTAGCTAATGACTGTCTGCAGTTCTAGTTCCAGGGGCATGTGTCTAGCCTTCATGGGCATCAGACACGTGTGGTATGCAAGCAAACCCGTACACATAAAATAAAAATAAATAAGCCTTTATAGAAAATTGCGGTGGAATGTGACTAAGGAAGACAACCTCTGAGCCTCTCCCTCCCCTCACACTCTCTCCCCTCCGTCTCTCTCCCTCTCCCTCTCTCTCCCTCTCTTTCCCTGTCTCTCATGCACACACACACACACACACACAGACACACACACACACACACACACACACACACACACGTACACACGCACACACACACATCTGCAGAGGAAATTCGAACCCAGACCCCCATGTTTGCACAGCAAGTGCTCTAATGACTGAGATGTCTTCCTGGCTACTCCTTACCCATCAGGCCTAGTCTTCAATTTTGCAGCACAAGAAAGTGACTTCTATTCTATATGACAGTCCACAGAGATTTGTAGAGCTTTCTTGCCCATCTGTGCACATACATACTCATGTAACAGAGAGTGGGGGGCGTGGGAGCGGGGGGAGAACAGCACAAAGAAGTCGATTTTTTGTTCAATTTAAGGAAAAACACATTACCTGAACTATCAAAAGAAATTATCCAAGATATTATCAACATTCCTTACAGCAGTCCTGTTCAGACACTTTCCTATGCGTTCTGCTTCTCACAGCATGTCGGGGCACAGCTAAAGATGCCCCTTTATAGATGGTGGAAATGAGGCTGAGGGAAGCCTGTAACTTTTCTGAGGTCCCCATAGGAGAAGCAGGGCCAAAATCAAGTCCTGACAGGATTGCTTCGGCTGTTTTCCTGTCCCTAGAGTGTGCCACACTGGAAGGCAAGGAACTGGCTCAGCATCAAAAACAGTGTTCAAGCAAGTGTCTGTGGGCTTCGAGACATATGGCTCAGCTGACACAGGAACCCGCTCAGTGTGACTCTGAACTTATAGAGGAGGGTGGTGGGTGGGTAGAGTTCCCCTCAGGGTGGCCATATTGAACTGAGGGAAACCTCAGGGTCAGTAAGAATAGAGAAGTGAGGCTGCCGCTTGGGGCTAGAATGTGCAGCCAGCATGCACTAGGCAGAGTCAAAGCCAACAACAGAAGACTAAGGGCATCGCTCAAACCAGAGCGGTCCTCAGCATATGCAAGGCCCAGGCTTCCATCCTGGCACCGCAACAAACCATAATGACATTACCATTACATTAATGTAACAGTTATATATAATATTAATATGTGATGATACTCAGCATCATAGCTGATAAAGGAACTCCAGGCGTGAAGGGAATAGTGTGGGTTATAGAGGAGGAATTGGAAGAGAAGGGAAGGTAGGGGGAGGGGAGGGCGTGGACTTGATCAAAACACACATATGTATGTATGAAATTCTCAGTAAAAAGAAGAATCCGGGGAGTTTCAGTATAGCCTTTTAAGGGAGCTCAATTTGTACCACATCACCGACAAAAAGGTGAAAATGAGATTTTTTCACTGGGCCTCTCAATGTCAACAGGATGTTAAAAAAAAAAAAAAAAGGAACTATAAAGAAATGCATATTTTGAAAGAAAAGCATTTTGACCTAAAGCAAGCATAAATCAAATTATTTCACACGATGGAGTAATAGTGCTACTCTCACACATTTATCATTTCAGAGAATTTGCCCCACAAAGCTCTTTTGAGGAAATCCTTGGATGGTTTAATGTGGCCACAAGAAAAAAAAGAAAACGAATCCCAGAAAGAGACTAAATGAGTAAGGCTCTGTACACATTTCATCCAAAAATATGTTTTTAAAATTAACAAGTCAAAAATATTAGGTTTCCAGGCTGGGAATACATCTCAGTCAGTAGAGCGCTTGCCTGGCGTGCCCGAAGCCATTGGTTCAATCCGGCATACACAAACTGGGGTGGTAGCACCTGCCAGTAAACCCAGTTCCTGGAAGGTGACGACAGGAAGGTCAGAAGTTCAGCTAGCTGCATGAAAGTCTCTCTCAAAGAAGAAAACATTAGGTTTTTGCTGCCATGGGCCAGTCCCCAGCAGCAGACCCTGAGGTAGAGGTAGAGGGACTCATGGCAGGCTGCTGGAGAAAGGTTTGTTGTTAAGTAAAGGGACAGGACCCATAAATGGGAGTCCACTCTATCTTGCCTGGAGTTCAGAGAGCTCAAACCACTCCTATTAGCTTAGTGGCTGCAGGATGTCCTGGCCTTGGTGGTGAATGTCTCCTATCTAAATAACAATACACTTGGGCCCAGGGGAGTTTATTCTCACCCAGAAGGCAGGGTGGTAAATGCAACTACAGAGTACCTGAAAGATTAAGGTAAGTAATGACTCTTTGCCCCTTATATATGGTAATAGAAGTCTTCTGCCTTTTGTCCTCAAGTCTTCTGCCTTTTGTCCTCACCTTTGGTTGAATATATAAGATGGCGTATGAATGAAGTAAAGGCATTCAGCATGGACTGAACCTGCCCTCCTGACAGCTATTCTGTATCTCTGACTCTTAACTCTCTTAGCTAGCCTTTCCCTCATCCACTCAGGAATGGACCCAGGTCTGCTTGGTTGATCCCAACCACAGCCCCAAAAAACACAGCCCACAACAGTGAAAGTCTGACAAGCAGGCAGGCAGTGATATGGGAAGCAAAGAGGAAAAAAACACAATACCAGGATTCTTGTGTCGTGGGGGGGGGGAGCTTCGAACAGTAAAGTGGGACACAAGGATATGGCTAATAGGGGACTTAGTGGGTTAGGGTGACAGGCAAAGTCAGATGAGAGCATCCAACCGCCAGCTTCACATGCAGACAAGGACACCTGTGAACGTGGCTGGGGACACCTATGACTATGGCCCAGCGAGAAATCATAAACCTACCCAAAACATTATGAGGGGTTTTATGTTTTTTTGTTAAGTCCATCATGTGGCTCTCAATTATGGATTCTGTAGATGATAATATGGCAAATGTTGGACACGTCTAGCCGACGCTTCAAGGCGCTGGACCCTGTGTGACCCTCCCAGTTTATGTCAGGTCCAGCAGGGTTGTGTCCAGGGAAGGAGTGAAGGCCCCATGCTTGGAAGGAGACAGCCCTCCCCGACAGTCCCCAGGCATGGACCCCAGGGATAGATGCTTCCTGCTGTGGCATGATTCACCTCAGTCCAGCAAGTCTCTCACCCTGAGGGATAGGTCACCAGAGGGTTTGTGCACACAGGACTGCACGTTCCCTATGACTGTATGCTTTTTAATCCCAAGCCTTAAATGCATTCATGGTCTTTGACTGAATGCTTCCACTTCCAGAAACGTCTCCCACACGCTCCTGGCTTGTGACCGTATACAGATGCTCTTCTGAGGATTCGGCCACAATCTGTAAATATCCCTGGAAGGAAAGAGTCACATGTGCCTACACAGGGGCCACTGACCTTCTAGAATGTTCTTGATTTTGTGGCAGCAAGATGGCATCTCTAACAGAAGGCGACTGCAGACCTGGTGGGAGTCCACACAGCCCAGGACTGCCCCATGACCCAGAAAAAACAAACTGGAATAGCACCTGGCTTTGAAGCCACAAAGCCCACCCCTATTGAGTACTTCCTCCTAGATCTACCTGAATGACACCACCAGCTGGGGACTGAGTCTATGGGGGGCATTCAAACCACCAAGGTGCTGGATTAGGCATTGTTTATTGGCCATTGTGAATAATAATGCCAGAGTAACCAATTACTCGTGTAGGAGCATCAGCACAAATATGGCATGTGCACACATCCACGTACGTGCACATGTTAGCGTAACTGTGGGATATGGGGTACAGTCCAAGTAGAAGCATCTTTGTCTCAAAGGTGGAGTCCATGAGGTAGCGACTTCTCCAACTTCAGTTAGTGATGATATCCTGACCGCCCGTCAACCACAAGCACTCTTGATGGCATATAGGACAGAGAATTCTTAACCAGGGGCTTCTAGTTTGTATTGCCTGGGCCCTCCAGCGAAGTCACTGTCTACGCCTTACAAGATACATTCCCTAAACAACAGCACAGGCATGTGCACTGGCCCCTTGATCTATGGAGGTTATCGTGTTACCAGACATGGAAACAGCCTCTATCTCATTGTACAGCCTCCATCCAAGCTGTCTTAACGACTGTTCAGTTGCTGTGAAGAGACACCATGACCAAAGCAACTCTTGTGAAAGAAAGCATTTAATGGGGGCTTGTTTACAGTTTCAGAGGCTTAGTCCATGTGGTGCTTTGAAAGAAAATGGTCCCCAAAGGGAGTGGCACTATTAGGAGGTGTGGCTTTGTTGGTGGAAGTGTGTCACTGTGGAGGTGGGCTTTGAGTTCTCATATATGCTCAAGGTACTGCCCGTGTCCCGGTTCACTTCCTGTTGCCTGCGAGGTATAGAACTCCCAGCTACCTCTCCAGCACCACAACCGCCTGCAAACCATGTCCCACCATGATTCTACCAGACAGAACCTCTGAACTGTGAGAGAGCCACCTCAATTAAATGTTTTCCTTTACAACAGCTGCTGAGATCATGATGTCTCTCTACGGCAATAGAAACCCTAAGACAGTCCATTATCACCGTAGCAGGGAGCACGGCATACATGGCAGGCATGTGTTAGAGAAGGAGCTGAGAGCTTATTCCTGATCCAGGCAGAGTGAGCGACACCACAGTGACACATGTTCTCCAACGAGGCCACACCTCCTAATCCTTCTAATCCTATCAAAGAGTTCCAATCCCTGGTGACTAATAAGCATCCAACTACATGAGCCCATGGGGGCCATTCTTATTCAAACCACCACACAAGCCCTTGGAGGACTAGTGCTTTGTTGATTGGCAGTAGTGTTTTGAAAATGATTTCTTGAGCAGAAAATCTCAACAGTGGTCTTAAAGTGCAAGCCAGGTTATAACAGATGTGCTGCCACTTGCAGAGCAAGGCAGAGTAGAGTGTGTTTGCTCGTTATCATGTTCAGTGAAGCTCAGCTTCAACTTGAAGTCAGGGCATTGGCTTCCAACAAGACATGCCTTTAAGATGCTGTGAACCCAGGAGTCTTCCCTCTGTGCTCTGGCTGCCCTAGAGTCCCTTTTTTTCCAGTAGAAGGCTTCCTCATCATTTAGTGTAGTCACCTCCTGAAAGGTTCAGGCTTTAATACTGATCGGCAATATCTCTTTAAGAGACAGACCCTGCCCCCTGACAACAGTAAGGGCACACACAGGAAAATGTGCTACGACATCACCACGTCACCCGCCACGCATTATGGCCTGCTGAGGACTCTGGACATTCGTGGAACCTCAGTGTGCATGTGCAGTCTTCCCTTTAAAAGTCCCAACTCCCCTGCTGCTCTCTCTTTTTTACTCTTTACTCTCTCTCTCTCTGCTTCTGCTTCGCTCTCTCTTCTCCCACCTAAGCGCTCTCTCTGCCTCTCTATGGTGACCAGCCATGGCGGTCAGCCATTACCCCTGTTCCTCTTCTCTCTTTAGTCTCCTACTCTGCTGGGCCTATAATAAACTAGTTAACATGTCTCATCTTTTCCTCTTTTTCTTTATATCTAATTTAAACAAAAAACATAACACCTTCTCCATAGAGAATTTGCTACAGTCTGCCCCACGCCGGCTGCCCCTCCTGTGCTGTGGTGATTCATGTTATTGACTTGACTATAGATTTAGAATCACCAAGGAGACATATGTTGGAGGATGTCTATGGGGGCGTTTCCAGAGAGTCTTAACAGAGAAGAGAAGATCCACCCTGAATGCGGACAGCTTCATCCATGGGTTGAAGTCCTGGCTGAGATGCAGTGCGACACTCCTGTCACCACAGCTACAGCCATCCTGCCATCCTGCTTTCCCCTCCGTGGTAGTCTTACTCTGGAAGTATGAGCTCAGGGCTACTTGGGTCATATTTACCTGCAGCAACCTCTTCTCCTTCCAACGTCATAGCTGACTTTGAAGCTCCCACTGCTACAGTGGAGTCACAGGCACTCATGAGGGAGTCTGACAAGGGTTCTGAATTTCTCCATCCCCAGAAGAAATTTACCTAAGCAATTGGAGGCTGCAGGCAACACTCTCCCACAATAGACACTTCTGTGCCCTCCCACATTGCCTGGGATTCAGAGACAGTCTGACTTCAAGCACATACAACAGGCTCATCATGACATGGCGGAAGACCTGTGTGTGTGTGTGTGTGTGTGTGTGTGTGTGTGTGTGTGTGTGTGTGTGCCTGTAAGAAGACTCCTCCACTTCACCCCCATGGGCCTGTACTCTCCTCAGAGCTCCCACCATGCTACTCTATTTCTGTGGTGTTTATAACTCTCTTGATAAATCTCTTACCCAAAAGGACAATCTGCCTCAGCATCCCCTTGTGAGCTCATAACTCACAGTGTGGCTTAACTGGCACAAGTCCAAATTTTCATTCTGCATCAGCCGTCAACCTGCCTTTCTCATTAACGTTAACAATTAGTGTGTCTCTAATTGTTTATGGGTGGTTGTGGAATATTAATACAGTCGGACATTTGGCGAGATGAGTCATGCTCAGACTGGACAGGCCTGGGGAAAACACTTGGTTGAGCAACACTGCCCCCTTGTGACCAATCTTCACTCACCCTCTGTAAGTTGGGGGGTCTGCCTGGTGGCCTATAGTAACATGACTTGTTCGCTTTGCACTTTTTATCACCCTTGTATGCCTGAGGGGAACATTTATGTGAAATATCATTTCTGAGTGGGAAAGAGTTTGATTTAAGGACACTGTCATCAAACATTCACCACAGAGTTCATTCACAGTAGCACTCAACGAAATGTGGGCTGCTGATGAGGCAACAGAGTCTCTCCATCCCAGCTCTCACCCCAGTCCCAGGAGCCAGAACCGGGCAATGTCCAAGGTGTAAATTCCTTCCCGCCTGGAAATCCCACCTGATGGATTTGTTCTGCTGTAACAAGAGATGGCATTCGTGGGGTCTCTGAAAACTGACAAGTGTCTCAGCGCGGGCTGTGTCATCTACATGTGCCATGTGTTGGGCTGGGACTCTGCACACCTGAGGTCCCTGCACAGGCAGAGGTAGTCCTGGGACTTTCTCAGCCCTGGGGCAGATGGTCTGACACCAGAAGAGGGCACCAGATCCCACTACAGATGGCTGTGAGCCACGCCATGGTTGCTGGGAACTGAACTCAGACCCTCAGGAAGAGCAGCCAGTGCTCTTAACCACTGAGCCATCTCTCCAGCCCTTTTCACCCTGGCTCTTGACACAGAAACTTGTTTGTTTTGTTTTGTACTGTTTTGGGTTTTTTGTTTTGTTTTTGTTTTTTTTTTTTTCTGCAGAGGAACCTCTGGTGGTCTCTTGAGAAGCTTCAGGTTGGAGGTACAGCACCAGGAAGAACAAACCAGGATTAGACATTTGTAACCTCAGCTCCATCTCCATAAATACATAAAAATCGTTAAAAAAAAAAAAACAGGTTGAAAACAAAATACATTTTTCTTCCTGAGTTTCTCACAGTGCCTCCCAATAGGATGCTTGCAAACACCATACGCCCCCACCACTACAGCTTCTTCCTTTAAAAGCTATTACCCTATCCTTGGTCATTTTCCCAGTGGTTTGAGATGACTATCTTTAAGAAGTGTGGTGAGGGAGCCGGAGAGATGGCTCAGAGGCTAAGAGCGCTGGCTGCTCTTCCCGAAGGTCCTGGGTTCAATTCAGGGTAGTTCACAACCATCTACAATGGGATCCGATGCCCTCTTCTGGCATGCATGTGTACATGTAGACAGAGCACTCACACATAAAAACATTAATTAGTTAACTAATTAAAAAGAGGTATGGTGAGTTCGTGCATGTTTTCTGCTGAGGGAAATCACCTGACTTCCATGCAGTGCCAGCCTCTGAGAGGACTGAGGGAGGCCCTCAGGTCCAATGATGTAGAGAACAGAAAGCCACCGGAGGACTCAGGCTGTGAAGTGAGTGAGTCAGCTCTGCACTCTGCAAGCTCCCTCTGTCTGCTGTGTGGGAAACCATGGATGTTTTTAGTAAGAGATCACAGGGAACAGAATGATTCTCAAAGACAATGAATGGGCTTTGTCATCAGGTAACTGGAAAGTTACATGCAGCTTAGGCAGGCTCTCCCATCGCCTCCAACCCCATGGCAGTGGGATGTCTGCCACTGGTACCCAAGCTCCGGACATCCTCACTCACACACCTAAAGTACTTACTTTTCTGTCACTAGGACAAAATACCTCAAGTATTTATCTGGGCTCACGGCTTGGTTCAGCCCATCCTGACGGGAAGGAACGGCTTCAGGGCAGGTGTGAAGTGGCTGGTCACATTGCAGTCACAGTCAGGAAGCCGAAAAAAAGGGTGAGCACTTGTCTTAGGGTTACTGTTGCTGTGACAAACATCACGACCAAACAGCAAGTTGGGGAGGAAATGGTTTATTCGGCTGACACCTCCACAGCACTGTTCATTAATGAAGGAAGCCAGGACAGGAACTCAAACGGGGCAGGAACCGGAAGGTAGGAGCTGATGCAGAGGCCGCCGAGGGGAGCTGCTTCCTGGCTTGCTCAGGCCGCTTCCTTATAGAATCCAGAACCACCAGCCCAGCGATGGTACCACCAACCATGGGGTAGGCCCTCACCCATCAATCACTAATTAAGAAAACGCCCTACACGTTTGGGCTGCAACCTGATCTTACAGAGGCATTTTCTCAGTTGAAGCTTCCTTCTCTCAAAAGCTGTGTCAAGCTGATATGAAAGCAGCCAGCACAGCCCTAAGTCAAGCTTCACTGGGAGCACTGTGAAACAAAACACGGGGAGGTGTGGGGCACTAATGCATCCCTGCAGGAAAGAGTGAGCATTCACAGGCATAGCCATGCCCAGGTCTGAGTACAGATGCTGACAGTGATTGCTGAAGGTCAATGACAGCTTCCTCGTCCCAGATGACCGCAGCCCGAGACCGTCCCTCACTGAGACACCCCTTACAGAATTAACTAACCCACCCCCTCCCTCATTCCGCTGTATATAATAAAAGGGCTGGGTTTCTGGGCTGCTGGTACATCTACATCAGAGTGAACAACCCAACTCTCTGTGTCTATCAATTCTTCATTCTCCATTGCTTCAGTCAGGTCAGTTCCAAAGCTGTGAGAGTTGCTGGCAAAAGTTATGTACAAATATAAATATTTGGTAGATAAAAATCTTACATCCTAGCTTATCCAATAGACTAGCCTTCATTTTATAAAAGGAAACAATGAGGTTCAGGTGACTCGCTAGAGGCTCACCCACTAACAGGCCCCAGATTAGGGGTTAGGATTCCTGTGTCCAGCTGTGAATTCATGTGCTACCTGGCAAGACTGAACCACGGGGTGGGATAGCCATGGGTTGCCTCATCCAGCCGGCATGTGGTAGTCTATGCCTGCTCTTATTATGCTGTTTGGTTGGTGTCCAAGGGAGACTGGCTCTTTTCTGAGGCGGGATGAAGGGAGGGGAAGGAGAGGTGGGGAAGAGAGGCTGGGGGGTGGGGAGGGAGGGGAAATTGCAGTTGGATGTTATATAACCTCTGCTCAAACTTCGGCCTCAGTTCTTACCTTGGTATCCTCCAGTGATGGACAGTGACTGATATGTAAGCCAAATAAATCCTCCCCTCTCCCAAGTTGCTTCTGTTCATGGTGTTAAAAACAGCAATAAGCCGGGCGTTGGTGGCGCTCGCCTTTAATCCCAGCACTAGGGAGGCAGAGGCAGGCAGATCTCTGTGAGTTTGAGGCCAGCCTGGTCTACAAAGCGAGTGCCAGGATAGGCTCCAAAGCTACACAGAGAAACCCTGTCTCGGGGAAAACACACACACACACACACACACACACACACACACACACACACACACACACACACACACACACAGCAATAGAGGGGGCTGGAGAGATGGCTCAGCGGTTAAGAAAGCGCACTGTCTGCTCTTCCAGCAGTCCTGAGAGTTCAGTGGTGGCTCACAACCATCTGTAATGAGATCTGACGCCCTCTTCTGGCATGCAGACAGACATGCAGACAGAACAGTGATAACAAATATATCTAAAAAAAAAAAAAAAAAAAAAAAAAAAAAAAAAACAGCAACAGAAACCAAACTAACACAGAAATACTCAAGATTCCGGAGTTTCAATTATTTTGACAACAGCAAATTGTCAGTAACTTTGCGGAGGTGGATGCAGATTCTTTTATTCCACTCTAATTAGCAATATTAACTCTCACAGCACCAGTCAACATAATATTCAAAACACGTGAGTATGTCTATATGCATGTATGTGGTTTATAGAATGAGTATTAGTTAAAGAGGCTGTAGCAGAGGTTAAAACATTTCAGAAGGGGGCTGGAAGTCTGTAATGGTAAGATAATGAACTGACCCAGTACTTGGGGGGGGGGGCAGTGGCTGCTGTGGATCTGAGAATAGGAAATAGCAGGTTCGGGTCCAGGTCCAGGCAGGCAAACAGGCACACAGCCATCAACAGCTGGGGCTCTCTGACCTTCAGTCTGTCTTAGTCTTCAGGACCGATCTGCCAAGAGCACTCGCCTGACCTGCCCTGCCCTGCTTCTGAGCCAGGAACCTGGAATTCTGAACAAGCTCTGCAGAGCCTTCTGCCACAGCCTGGAAATTAGCACAGCAGAAAACCAATTCTGGAGACTTCTGAAGTCAGGCAAGAACATGTGTCCAAGGGGTCAGATACACTGAGAGTCCATAAAATACACAGAGTAGTTTGAAGACCACGTCAGTCAACATCATTTCAATGGCCAGCGCTGCACTGACTGAAAAGGACACACATTTCTGTTTCACTTTGAGCAAATATGACACACCTGTGTTAACTCAGCACCAATTATTATTCACAGAATAACCAAGAACTATAGGACTGCAGATCCAGGGACCAACATCCACAGGTACTAAATTTTTTGTACCTAACTATCCTTTCCAATATTGTCTAGAGCTTTTCAAAAATTTATATTGCCTTTAAAAAGAAGAAAGGGGGGGAGAGGAAGGGAGGGAGGGAGGGAGGAGGAGGGAGGGAGGGAGGAGGGAGGCTGGAGAGAAGACTCAGAAGTTAAAGCACTGGCTGCTCTTCCAGAAGACCAGGGTTCCATTCCTGGCACCCACACAGTGACTCAAACCATCAGTAACTCCAGTTTCATGGATCTGACACTCTCTTCAGGCCTCAGTGCACACTGCATACACATAGGACACAGACATACATGCAGAGGAAATACTCATATACATAAAATAAGAATAAATGTTTTTTAAAAAATATTTTAAAGAAAGAAAATGACCAAAAAATAGTCCCACCTATTGGATAACAAAAAAAAGTAGTGGCTCATTAGTATTTCAATTGTAGACATGTCACCATTAAGGAAAAAATAAAGGCAGGCAGTGGTGGCGCACACCTTTAATCCCAGCACTCGGGAGGCAGAGGCAGGCAGATCTCTGTGAGTTCGAGACCAGCCTGGTCTACAAGAGTGAGTTCCAGGGCAGCCTCCAAAGCCACAGAGAAATCCTGTCTTGAAAACCTCCCCCCCACAAAAAAAAAAAAAGAAAAAAATAAATTTACAATTGTCTCTTTAATTTTTATTGGTTTATCACACCCCCAAGCCAGAGTAAAGTACAAAACAGTAGTGGCTGCCCCTGGAACGGGCAGGCCTTTGCGGTCACGTGTAAATGTTGCTCTGAATCTCATTTGTTGTCATCAATTTCTTCAGTATTTCTGTGCTTTCGGGAATGTTCTGGAAAGAGAAGAAAGGCTGTCACCAAATGCACTCACAGCAGAGAAGAATGGCACCAAGCGTGAGCTGCCTTTCCCCTAGCTCACACAAAAGATAAACAGTGAAGAGTTCAGAGCACCACTGGCCTGGCCAGCTGGACACAGCTTAAGTCAGCTGAGTTTCAAGAGAGGATCTGCCCAGGTGGACTAGCCTGTGGTATGGCTGTGAGGGCCTGTCTGATTGATATGGATGTAGAAGAACCAGCTCTCTCTGGGCAGCTCCATTCCCTGGACAGTGCTCTGGGCTGCATAAGGAAGATAGCTGAGCATAAGCCTGTAAGTGAAGCAACAGCCAGCATCACTCCACTGTTCCTGCTTCAGTTTCTGCTTGACTTCCTGCCCTGACTTCCCTCCATGATAGAGAGTGACCCGGAATCATAAGCCCAGGAAATCCTTTCTTCCCAAAGTCGCTCTTGGTCAGAATATTTTATCACAGTAACAGAAATCAAACAAGAACACCTTCCCTTGGCCAAAGCCTCCAACTCTACTGACCTTCAGCACACACCTCTCACAGCCTGCACTCAGGGCTCATGCTCTCCTCACACCACCTCACAGCCTGCACTCAGGGCTCACGCTCTCCTCACACCACCTCTCACAGCCTGCACTCAGGGCTCACGCTCTCCTCACACCACACACCTGCACTCAGCCTGCACTCAGGGCTCACGCTCTCCTCACACCACCTCTCACAGCCTGCACTCAGGGCTCACACTCTCCTCACACCACCTCTCACAGCCTGCACTCAGGGCTCACACTCTCCTCACACCACCTCTCACAGCCTGCACTCAGGGCTCACACTCTCCTCACACCACCTCTCACAGCCTACACTCAGGGCTCACACTCTCCTCACACCACCTCTCACAGCCTGCACTCAGGGCTCACGCTCTCCTCACACCACCTCTCACAGCCTACACTCAGGGCTCACACTCTCCTCACACCACCTCTCACACCCTGCACTCAGGGCTCACGCTCTCCTCACACCACCTCTCACAGCCTGCACTCAGGGCTCACACTCTCCTCACACCACCTCTCACACCCTGCACTCAGGGCTCACACTCTCCTCACACCACCTCTCACACCCTGCACTCAGGGCTCACGCTCTCCTCACACCACCTCTCACAGCCTGCACTCAGGGCTCACGCTCTCCTCACACCACCTCTCACACCCTGCACTCAGGGCTCACGCTCTCCTCACACCACCTCTCACAGCCTACACTCAGGGCTCACGCTCTCCTCACACCACCTCACAGCCTACACTCAGGGCTCACGCTCTCTTCACACCACCTCTCACAGCCTGCACTCAGGGCTCACGCTCTCCTCACACCACCTCTCACAGCCTGCACTCAGGGCTCACACTCTCCTCACACCACCTCTCACAGCCTGCACTCAGGGCTCACGCTCTCCTCACACCACCTCACAGCCTACACTCAGGGCTCACGCTCTCTTCACACCACCTCTCACAGCCTGCACTCAGGGCTCACGCTCTCCTCACACCACCTCACAGCCTGTACTCAGGGCTCACACTCTCCTCACACCACCTCACAGCCTGCACTCAGGGCTCACGCTCTCCTCACACCACCTCTCACAGCCTGCACTCAGGGCTCACGCTCTCCTCACACCACCTCTCACAGCCTGCACTCAGGGCTCACACTCTCCTCACACCACCTCTCACAGCCTGCACTCAGGGCTCACACTCTCCTCACACCACCTCTCACAGCCTGCACTCAGGGCTCACGCTCTCCTCACACCACCTCTCACAGCCTGCACTCAGGGCTCACACTCTCCTCACACCACCTCTCACAGCCTGCACTCAGGGCTCACACTCTCCTCACACCACCTCTCACAGCCTGCACTCAGGGCTCACACTCTCCTCACACCACCTCTCACAGCCTGCACTCAGGGCTCACGCTCTCCTCACACCACCTCTCACAGCCTGCACTCAGGGCTCACACTCTCCTCACACCACCTCTCACAGCCTGCACTCAGGGCTCACACTCTCCTCACACCACCTCTCACAGCCTGCACTCAGGGCTCACACTCTCCTCACACCACCTCTCACAGCCTGCACTCAGGGCTCACACTCTCCTCACACCACCTCTCACAGCCTGCACTCAGGGCTCACACTCTCCTCACACCACCTCTCACAGCCTGCACTCAGGGCTCACACTCTCCTCACACCACCTCTCACAGCCTGCACTCAGGGCTCACGCTCTCCTCACACCACCTCTCACAGCCTACACTCAGGGCTCACACTCTCCTCACACCACCTCTCACAGCCTGCACTCAGGGCTCACGCTCTCCTCACACCACCTCTCACAGCCTGCACTCAGGGCTCACACTCTCCTCACACCACCTCTCACAGCCCACACATGGGGGCTCACACTCTCCTCACACCACCTCTCACAGCCCACAAATGGGGGCTCACACTCTCCTCACACCACCTCTCACAGCCTGCACTCAGGGCTCACGCTCTCCTCACACCACCTCTCACAGCCTGCACTCAGGGCTCACACTCTCCTCACACCACCTCTCACAGCCTGCACTCAGGGCTCACACTCTCCTCACACCACCTCTCACAGCCCACGCTCACACTCTCCTCACACCACCTCTCACAGCCTGCACTCAGGGCTCACGCTCTCCTCACACCACCTCTCACAGCCTGCACTCAGGGCTCACACTCTCCTCACACCACCTCTCACAGCCTGCACTCAGGGCTCACACTCTCCTCACACCACCTCTCACAGCCCACACAGGGCTCACGCTCTCCTCACACCACCTCTCACAGCCTGCACTCAGGGCTCACACTCTCCTCACACCACCTCTCACAGCCTGCACTCAGGGCTCACACTCTCCTCACACCACCTCTCACAGCCTACACTCATGGCTCACGCTCTCCTCACACCACCTCTCACAGCCTGCACTCAGGGCTCACGCTCTCTTCACACCACCTCTCACAGCCTACACTCAGGGCTCACGCTCTCCTCACACCACCTCTCACAGCCTGCACTCAGGGCTCACACTCTCCTCACACCACCTCTCACACCCTGCACTCAGGGCTCACGCTCTCCTCACACCACCTCTCACAGCCTGCACTCAGGGCTCATGCTCTCCTCACACCACATCTCACAGCCTGCACTCAGGGCTCACGCTCTCCTCACACCACCTCACAGCCTGCACTCAGGGCTCACGCTCTCCTCACACCACCTCTCACAGCCTGCACTCAGGGCTCACGCTCTCCTCACACCACCTCTCACAGCCTGCACTCAGGGCTCACGCTCTCCTCACACCACCTCTCACAGCCTACACTCAGGGCTCACGCTCTCCTCACACCACCTCACAGCCTGCACTCAGGGCTCACGCTCTCCTCACACCACCTCTCACAGCCTGCACTCAGGGTTCACGCTCTCCTCACACCACATCTCACAGCCTGCACTCAGGGCTCACGCTCTCCTCACATCACCTCACAGCCTGTACTCAGGGCTCACACTCTCCTCACACCACCTCACAGCCTGCACTCAGGGCTCACGCTCTCTTCACACCACCTCTCACAGCCTGCACTCAGGGCTCACGCTCTCCTCACACCACCTCACAGCCTGCACTCAGGGCTCACACTCTCCTCACACCACCTCACAGCCTGCACTCAGGGCTCACGCTCTCCTCACACCACCTCTCACAGCCTGCACTCAGGGCTCACGCTCTCCTCACACCACCTCTCACAGCCTGCACTCAGGGCTCACGCTCTCCTCACACCACCTCTCACAGCCTGCACTCAGGGCTCACGCTCTCCTCACATCACCTCACAGCCTGCACTCAGGGCTCACACTCTCCTCACACCACCTCACAGCCTGCACTCAGGGCTCACGCTCTCCTCACACCACCTCTCACAGCCTGCACTCACTCAGCTCTCCTCACACCACCCTCACAGCCTGCACTCAGGGCTCACACTCTCCTCACACCACCTCTCACAGCCTGCACTCAGGGCTCACACTCTCCTCACACCACTCTCTCACACAGCCTGCACTCAGGGCTCACACTCTCCTCACACCACCTCTCACAGCCTGCACTCAGGGCTCACACTCTCCTCACACCACCTCTCACAGCCTGCACTCAGGGCTCACACTCTCCTCACACCACCTCTCACTCAGCCTCACACACTCACGCTCTCCTCACACCACCTCTCACAGCCTGCACTCAGGGCTCACACTCTCCTCACACCACCTCTCACAGCCTGCACTCAGGGCTCACACTCTCCTCACACCACCTCTCACAGCCTGCACTCAGGGCTCACGCTCTCCTCACACCACCTCTCACAGCCTGCACTCAGGGCTCACGCTCTCCTCACACCACCTCTCACAGCCTGCACTCAGGGCTCACACTCTCCTCACACCACCTCTCACAGCCTGCACTCAGGGCTCACACTCTCCTCACACCACCTCTCACAGCCTGCACTCAGGGCTCACGCTCTCCTCACACCACCTCTCACAGCCTGCACTCAGGGCTCACACTCTCCTCACACCACCTCTCACAGCCTGCACTCAGGGCTCACACTCTCCTCACACCACCTCTCACAGCCTGCACTCAGGGCTCACACTCTCCTCACACCACCTCTCACAGCCTGCACTCAGGGCTCACACTCTCCTCACACCACCTCTCACAGCCTGCACTCAGGGCTCACACTCTCCTCACACCACCTCTCACAGCCTGCACTCAGGGCTCACACTCTCCTCACACCACCTCTCACAGCCTGCACTCACACGCTCTCCTCACACCACCTCTCTCACTCAGGGCTCACACTCTCCTCACACCACCTCTCACAGCCTGCACTCAGGGCTCACGCTCTCCTCACACCACCTCTCACAGCCTGCACTCAGGGCTCACACTCTCCTCACACCACCTCTCACAGCCAGGGCACTCACGCTCACACTCTCCTCACACCACCTCTCACAGCCTGCACTCACACTCTCCTCACACCACCTCTCACAGCCTGCACTCAGGGCTCACACTCTCCTCACACCACCTCTCACAGCCTGCACTCAGGGCTCACACTCTCCTCACACCACCTCTCACAGCCAGGGCACCTCTCACGCTCTCCTCACACCACCTCTCACAGCCTGCACTCACACTCTCCTCACACCACCTCTCACAGCTCTCCTCACACCACCTCTGCACTCAGCCTGCACTCAGGGCTCACGCTCTCCTCACACCACCTCTCACAGCCTGCACTCAGGGCTCACACTCTCCTCACACCACCTCTCACAGCCTGCACTCAGGGCTCACACTCTCCTCACACCACCTCTCACAGCCTACACTCATGGCTCACGCTCTCCTCACACCACCTCTCACAGCCTGCACTCAGGGCTCACGCTCTCTTCACACCACCTCTCACAGCCTACACTCAGGGCTCACGCTCTCCTCACACCACCTCTCACAGCCTGCACTCAGGGCTCACACTCTCCTCACACCACCTCTCACACCCTGCACTCAGGGCTCACGCTCTCCTCACACCACCTCTCACAGCCTGCACTCAGGGCTCATGCTCTCCTCACACCACTCTCACAGCCTGCACTCAGGGCTCACGCTCTCCTCTCACAGCCTGCACTCAGGGCTCACGCTCTCCTCACACCACCTCTCACAGCCTGCACTCAGGGCTCACGCTCTCCTCACACCACCTCTCACAGCCTGCACTCAGGGCTCACGCTCTCCTCACACCACCTCTCACAGCCTACACTCAGGGCTCACGCTCTCCTCACACCACCTCACAGCCTGCACTCAGGGCTCACGCTCTCCTCACACCACCTCTCACAGCCTGCACTCAGGGTTCACGCTCTCCTCACACCACATCTCACAGCCTGCACTCAGGGCTCACGCCTCACAGCCACTCAGGGCTCACACTCTCCTCACACCACCTCACAGCCTGCACTCAGGGCTCACGCTCTCTCACACCACCTCTCACAGCCTGCACTCAGGGCTCACGCCTCACAGCCTGCACTCAGGGCTCACACTCTCCTCACACCACCTCACAGCCTGCACTCAGGGCTCACGCTCTCCTCACACCACCTCTCACAGCCTGCACTCAGGGCTCATGCTCTCCTCACACCACCTCACAGCCTGCACTCAGGGCTCACGCTCTCCTCACACCACCTCTCACAGCCTGCACTCAGGGCTCACGCTCTCACAGCCTGCACTCACACACTCTCCTCACACCACCTCACAGCCTGCACTCAGGGCTCACGCTCTCCTCACACCACCTCTCACAGCCTGCACTCAGGGCTCACGCTCTCCTCACACCACCTCACAGCCTGCACTCAGGGCTCACACTCTCCTCACACCACCTCTCACAGCCTGCACTCAGGGCTCACACTCTCCTCACACCACCTCTCACAGCCCACACAGGGCTCACGCTCTCCTCACACCACCTCTCACAGCCTGCACTCAGGGCTCACGCTCTCCTCACACCACCTCTCACAGCCTGCACTCAGGGCTCACGCTCTCCTCACACCACCTCTCACAGCCTGCACTCAGGGCTCACGCTCTCCTCACACCACCTCTCACAGCCTGCACTCAGGGCTCACGCTCTCCTCACACCACCTCTCACAGCCTGCACTCAGGGCTCACGCTCTCCTCACACCACCTCTCACAGCCTCACTCAGGGCTCACGCTCTCCTCACACCACCTCTCACAGCCTGCACTCAGGGCTCACGCTCTCCTCACACCACCTCACAGCCTGCACTCAGGGCTCACACTCTCCTCACACCACCTCTCACAGCCTGCACTCAGGGCTCACACTCTCCTCACACCACCTCTCACAGCCTACACTCATGGCTCACGCTCTCCTCACACCACCTCTCACAGCCTGCACTCAGGGCTCACGCTCTCTTCACACCACCTCTCACAGCCTACACTCAGGGCTCACGCTCTCCTCACACCACCTCTCACAGCCTGCACTCAGGGCTCACACTCTCCTCACACCACCTCTCACACCCTGCACTCAGGGCTCACGCTCTCCTCACACCACCTCTCACAGCCTGCACTCAGGGCTCACGCTCTCCTCACACCACCTCTCACAGCCTGCACTCAGGGCTCACGCTCTCCTCACACCACCTCTCACAGCCTGCACTCAGGGCTCACGCTCTCCTCACACCACCTCTCACAGCCTGCACTCAGGGCTCACGCTCTCCTCACACCACCTCTCACAGCCTCACTCAGGGCTCACGCTCTCCTCACACCACCTCACAGCCTGCACTCAGGGCTCACGCTCTCCTCACACCACCTCTCACAGCCTGCACTCAGGGCTCACACTCTCCTCACACCACCTCTCACAGCCTGCACTCAGGGCTCACACTCTCCTCACACCACCTCTCACAGCCTACACTCATGGCTCACGCTCTCCTCACACCACCTCTCACAGCCTGCACTCAGGGCTCACGCTCTCTTCACACCACCTCTCACAGCCTCACTCAGGGCTCACGCTCTCCTCACACCACCTCTCACAGCCTGCACTCAGGGCTCACACTCTCCTCACACCACCTCTCACACCCTGCACTCAGGGCTCACGCTCTCCTCACACCACCTCTCACAGCCTGCACTCAGGGCTCACGCTCTCCTCACACCACCTCTCACAGCCTGCACTCAGGGCTCACGCTCTCCTCACACCACCTCTCACAGCCTGCACTCAGGGCTCACACTCTCCTCACACCACCTCTCACACCCTGCACTCAGGGCTCACGCTCTCCTCACACCACCTCTCACAGCCTGCACTCAGGGCTCATGCTCTCCTCACACCACATCTCACAGCCTGCACTCAGGGCTCACGCTCTCCTCACACCACCTCACAGCCTGCACTCAGGGCTCACGCTCTCCTCACACCACCTCTCACAGCCTGCACTCAGGGCTCACGCTCTCCTCACACCACCTCTCACAGCCTGCACTCAGGGCTCACGCTCTCCTCACACCACCTCTCACAGCCTACACTCAGGGCTCACGCTCTCCTCACACCACCTCACAGCCTGCACTCAGGGCTCACGCTCTCCTCACACCACCTCTCACAGCCTGCACTCAGGGTTCACGCTCTCCTCACACCACATCTCACAGCCTGCACTCAGGGCTCACGCTCTCCTCACATCACCTCACAGCCTGTACTCAGGGCTCACACTCTCCTCACACCACCTCACAGCCTGCACTCAGGGCTCACGCTCTCTTCACACCACCTCTCACAGCCTGCACTCATGGCTCACGCTCTCCTCACACCACCTCACAGCCTGCACTCAGGGCTCACGCTCTCCTCACACCACCTCTCACAGCCTGCACTCAGGGCTCACGCTCTCCTCACATCACCTCACAGCCTGCACTCAGGGCTCACACTCTCCTCACACCACCTCACAGCCTGCACTCAGGGCTCACGCTCTCCTCACACCACCTCTCACAGCCTGCACTCAGGGTTCACGCTCTCCTCACACCACATCTCACAGCCTGCACTCAGGGCTCACGCTCTCCTCACATCACCTCACAGCCTGTACTCAGGGCTCACACTCTCCTCACACCACCTCACAGCCTGCACTCAGGGCTCACGCTCTCTTCACACCACCTCTCACAGCCTGCACTCAGGGCTCACGCTCTCCTCACATCACCTCACAGCCTGCACTCAGGGCTCACACTCTCCTCACACCACCTCACAGCCTGCACTCAGGGCTCACGCTCTCCTCACACCACCTCTCACAGCCTGCACTCAGGGCTCATGCTCTCCTCACACCACATCTCACAGCCTGCACTCAGGGCTCACGCTCTCCTCACACCACCTCTCACAGCCTGCACTCAGGGCTCACGCTCTCCTCACATCACCTCACAGCCTGCACTCAGGGCTCACACTCTCCTCACACCACCTCACAGCCTGCACTCAGGGCTCACGCTCTCCTCACACCACCTCTCACAGCCTGCACTCAGGGCTCATGCTCTCCTCACACCACCTCACAGCCTGCACTCAGGGCTCACACTCTCCTCACACCACCTCTCACAGCCTGCACTCAGGGCTCACGCTCTCCTCACACCACCTCACAGCCTGCACTCAGGGCTCACGCTCTCCTCACACCACCTCTCACAGCCTGCACACGGGGCTAACGCTCTCTTCGAGTCCTGCACTCTGTCTCTCTGCCCACTCCTCACCACTAACATCATCCACCTCCTGAAGCCAGTTACAGGGACCTCTCCTCCCTACAGGTGACTTCTTGTTCCCGCCAAGCATGCCACTCTACATGCTTCCCAGTGTGTGCCCGCCATCACAAGCTGGCGCCTCCTCCTATCTAGGGAGCTGCCCCCAGGTGAAGGCCACAAAACAAGGTTCCAACATAACTCCCATAAGCCATGCATTAACTCAGGCCCACTGTATTTAGTGGTGGTGGCGCACGCCTTTAATCCCAGCACTCGGGAGGCAGAGGCAGGAGGATCTCTGTGTGTTCAAGGCCAGCCTGGTCTACAGAGTGAGTTCTAGGACAGGCTCCAGAGAGAAAAGCTACAGAGAAACCCTGTCTCAAAAGACCAAAAAAAAAAAAAAAAAAAAAAAAAAAAAAAGATGGCACTGAGGTCATCAGGGAGATGGTTTAGTGAGGTGTCCTGAGAACATGAGGACCCGAGTTGAGATCTCCAGAGCCCATGTAAAAGCCAGACACACTGACAAGCACCTGTAACCCCAGCGCTGAGAAGCAGAGATAGAATGACTCCTGGGAACCAGGCGAGTCAGCCTGGCCCATCCACACGTTCCAGGTTTCAAAGAACAAGATAAAGAGCAAGAGAGGGAGACACACACCTCACATGCCCACACCTCACACACACCTCACACATACCCACACCTCACACCCACACGCGCCCACACCTCACACACACCCACACCTCACACACACTCACACCTCACACACACCCACACCTCACACATGCCCACACCTCACACACACCCACACCTCACACACACCTCACACACACCCACACCTCACACACACCCACACCTCACACACACCCACACCTCACACACACCTCACACACACACACACACGCCCACACCTCACACACACCTCACACCCACACCCACACCTCACACACACCCACACCTCACACACACACACCTCACACACACCCACACCTCACACATACCCACACCTCACACATACCCACACCTCACACCCACACACGCCCACACCTCACACACACCCACACCTCACACACACCTCACACACACCCACACCTCCCACACCTCACACACACCCACACCTCACACACACCCACACCTCACATGCCCACACCTCACACACACCTCACACATACCCACACCTCACACCCACACGCGCCCACACCTCACACACACCCACACCTCACACACACTCACACCTCACACACACCCACACCTCACACATGCCCACACCTCACACATACCCACACCTCACACCCACACACGCCCACACCTCACACACAC